>NW_027500495.1:0-87158 GCF_021521415.1 Bidens hawaiensis
TAATTTTTTTTTTTGGAACGACCAACTAAGTAACCGCGGTTACTCCGTACGCCGCCCCCATTGGTTAAAGATAGCCCGAGCCGGCCACGAGTCCGGACGGACAGAGCCCCTAGCGGTCCACCTATTGAGGGATTCCTCGGATAAAACCCGACCCCTGCCCGCCAAACAGCACGACAGCGAGGAGCCAGTTAAACCGAGTGAGATCATGATTCGAACTCTGGCAAGCCAGGGTCATCCCTCATATTTCCCATATAATTGGTGATAGTGAGGTTTGAACCTCCTACCCCTCAATAGTAAAGTGAGTGCTCTACCATTAAACCTTTTTCAATTTATTTTATTTTAATTTATACTATGCAATTCAATTTTATTAGTATCCTCACTTTCCTTTGAATTTTGTTTATTACATTAATTATATACTCATTGCAATCTTTTAGAAAAGTTATTTATCATACTTGTGCTGATGTGCATAGGTGTAACGAAAAGTTCAACTACAATATTCATTATTTATTATTACATTGTCAAATCAACTTAGGTCCCATCCTTGTACCAATCAAAGTTTCTTTTGTACTTTTTTGTTTTCTTTAAATGCATTAATCAAAGTTTTTCTATTTTTTTCGTTTTTTCTTTAAATGCATCAATTAAAGTTTTTTCTTTTCTTTTTCTTTAAATGCATCAATCAAAGTTTTTTTATATTTTGTTTTTTCTAAATTGTAAAAAAAAAAAAAAAAAAAAAAACCTAAACTGATAGTTAAAAGGTGGGTAAAACTTATATATACGTGGCTAATGACGTGAACGATGCACTTTTTAGTTATTCTACAATGCAATGACGTCAACATATTTACTTATAATGACACATTTTTATATAAGCCAATTAAAAATTTTTAATTATTATAAAACACAAGCTAAAAAAATTACATTACATCTATATAATTCATTTTAAACTGGTATTTTTTTATGTATAATAATTTATAAGTTATTTTTAACCGCCGAATAGTAATTTTATTTTTTATAAAATTCAAGGTGTTACAATACTACACCTTTAAAAAAACTGTCCTTGTAAACATACTGAGGTTAAACCGTGCCAGCAAATCCGAACACCTTTCATCTCATATAGAATCATTTCTAACTAGCATCACACATTAATAACATTTTTAACAAGAATTGCAGATGGTGCATAAAAAATTCACTAACATCACGCATATAACGTCAAAGCGTTCGTTCCGCATATATATAACCCAAAAGTACACAATGTCGCAATACTCAGTCTTGATGTTAATAAGCATACAATCTCTAAAATTTGCTCATACTCTCGTTACACTATCACCGCAAACATCCACAACAACTCGCTTGCAAGAGTACCAAGTGCATTTCGCAACTGACATCAAAAATAAAAATAAAATTAATAAAAAGCTTAAAAAAGATGTTCAAAATAGTTCAGGTAAAGAAAAAGGGAGGGAAACTTACATCGTTAAGATGTAACTCAGCAATCTTGCTACGCTGCTTCAACTCTTCAAGCAGCTGTAGAGTAATTATGGTTTTCATATTAATACTACTTAATAACAAAAATATGCTTAACTGAAATATAAATCAATCAATCAATCAATCATACCCAGTAAAATCCACCGACAGCAGAGCTATAGGTAGGGTCTGGGGAGGGTGGGATGTAGGCACACCGTACCTCTATCCAAAGGAATAAAGAGGTGGCTTCCAGAGAGACCCTGGCTCTAAGAACATGTGTATGTGAAAAAAAAAAAAAAAAAAAAAAAGTTTAACAGTTATATAAAAAAAAACTACTACTAATTTTAATAATATTAATAATAAGGTCGCAGTTTAAACCGCAATATAAAAGCTAATAATAATAATAATAAAATATTTAAGGGAATTACCATATGATGAACTGAAATATAAATACATATAAAAAATATAAAAAATAAAAAACCGCGCACCTCAACCATACGAATAGAGGGGACCTCCTTGTTGCAGCCTTTCCATAATAATGTTGCGAGCCAACGCAACCAAATTGTCCCTTTTCATTCTTTCGCTTGAAGAGACACCAGTAGTTATGAGGTCCATGTCAATGGTTCCTGTTAAGAAAACATATATATCAGTTATACTAACTAACTGACTGACTAATACGTATTTTGTTTATCTTGTTTGAATGCTTTTACCAGTGGCAGGATCGGTTGCAGACTGCTGCAATGCAACTTCCAGAAGCCTAAAGCCTCGACAACATCTTTTTTTTCAACCTCTTCTGAGAAGCGAATTCGGGCCAGGGCCTCACTGAGGCGCATAACACTCTCAAGTTGTCTAGGAGTAGCCGTAATCACCTGTTGATTCAAAGTTTAGCAAACTTTAACGACTTTTTATGATTCGGCCCGTTTTGAAAAAAAAGGATAAAGAAAACTGTAATAAAGTATAACAACCTTTTTACTACTTCCGGGAAAATTTCCTCTTCGTCTCATTGTAACATAGCCGTTTTCAACTCGTCAGAAGCTTCGTCAGACAACCGTGGATGTATGTTTTTTCTTGCGTAACTTAAATAAGCAATCAAAGTCGGAAGGTCAACGACAGTCTGCTCGGAACTCTGCAACCAAAAGTCCAAATTTCAGCACTCAATGATATTTACTTCACCATAATAATAATAATAATAATAATAATAATAAAAGAAACCTCTGGATCTTCAAAATGTAATGCAACTATTGTTTCGCAAGACGCCTATCAGTTCTGCTCGTCAGCTTTGTCAAGAATCAAATATATCAAATCGAACCTGGAATTTTAAACAGAAATCTAGTTATCACATAGTCATGTCATGCACATAAAATATTAAAATTACAAGTAGAACTAACCTAGAGAGCAACGTAGGAGGAAGATGTATGTTGTCGATCACAGACAAACGAGGATTATAACGAGAACCACTTGATTTGCACACGCCAAAACTGAAGTTCTTGCATTTAAAGAAGCAATAATCCCTGCTTTTTGCTATTGACACGGTTTGTTGTTCCATAACCTATAAAAGCCATTATACATAAAAAAATTAACATACATTAAAAGAACAAACTTGTTACTAGCGAGTGAATATAAAAATACCTCGTGTAGCATACTCCTTGCATTTTCGGACATTTTATCAAACTCATCGATACAACAGATGCCTCTGTCACTAAGAACCAAGGCCCCACTCTCCAAAACCTAACATAACAATCAACACATTAGTTTAAAAATTGTAGTAAAAATAATAGAGCTTATGTACCGAAACTCTGTTATTTATAAATACTTACGGTTTCACCAGTTTCGGGATCTTTGGCGACATAAGCAGTCAAACCAACAGCCGAGCTGCCCCTTCCACTGGTGTAGATACCACGGGTGCTAATTTGTGTATGTACTGAAGAAGCTGAGATTACTTGTACCGGGATCACCAACTAGAAGAATATTAATGTCTCCCCTGAAGGTAGCCCCGGATTCCAGTGTCAACGCACTCCCACCAAACAGCTACATTACACGTCAGTCAGTCGGTCAGTCACTGTTTTGTTAATACTGCCTAACATATTTTCAAACTAGTTACCTGACAAAGCAGTCCTCTCTTCACATCATCCAACTCCCATATGTTTGGTGCCAACGACCTCGTAAGTATGCCGTAAATATCAGGCTCTTCTGATAGTTTTTTCAATTTTTCCACCTGCAGTTGCATATAATGATATAAACATATGAGCAATATGCAAATCATAAATCAGCAGCAGCTAATAATAATATAATAAATAAATGCCTGCTCTTCATAGTCTATTGGTGTTTCTTGAGTATTTTCAGCGTCCATTGGATCTTCTACATTCATTCTTGACTTGTCCGTCTTCTTTATATGAAGACAATCGATGTAAGTCTGAAAAAAAGAAATAAACAAATAAGTTATCAAAAAAATAATATCGATTACATCAGGCTAAAATTCAAAAAACAAGAAAATTTTACCTTGAATAAAGATTTTACAGTCCTCTGAGTTTGACCAACTCTCACCGACATAGCTCTATATATCCCAGTAATCTTTTCAACAAAAACAATAAATAAATCAGTAATGACTAAACTACCCTTATAAACTTAAACGATTAACTCCAACAGTCACGATAGTTAAAAATTAAAATATTATGTCTTAATGCAAAAGCCTACCTCAACTCTGTCACCAGGTTTTGCTGCATCCACCAATTTGTCATGCATCAGCAAGCTCACGGTATGAGGCGTACCGCCTTCCGGGATTTCATCAGGTGTCTCCTGAACTCTTACAATTTGTTTGTCCACAAACCTGCATTATTAAAGTCTTGGCATAAATAAATAATATATATGCTTAAAAGTAACAGATGGTTGCAACATAAATAAATAGATGGATGTACCTGCATCTGTTGTGAACTAATGTCATTGAGTTCTTTGTTTTACATTCTTCCTTCAAACACATAGTCGGTTCATTAATTCGCCCTGGTAACAACAATTAATTTCAGATAATGCAGGTCATAAATAGTAATGTTAAGACCTCTAAATCAATAAATGTAGTTTTTTAATTTTTAAAAACTTAATATTGCTACCCAACCAACAAAGGTTAACGCGCTCTTTTGAGAAAAACACTGCTCTTTAAATTTTAAGAAGAGTTTATTGAATGATTAATGAAATTATTAAAAAAAACATTACACCCAAAACCACACACATATACATAGTGCGGTTTTGCATTTTTGAGAGCGTTATTTGTGTTTCAGAGTGTTGTGACTACCGAAAACAACCAATACCTATATATGCTAACATGTGGGGTTAAAATGGTCCAAACCGGTTCCTAAACTAAAACTCCAAATCTATGGTTACAAACCGGTTCGATTTTCAAGTCATTCGTTTAACCAGTTTTTCCCCTTTCTACACACAACTATACTAATTTATCAAACTTAGTACTGCTATCCAACAAAACGTTAACACGCTGTTTCAAGAAAAAACAGCTGCTCTATTACTTTCAAGTAGATCATTTTATTATATGATTAATAAAATTATTAAAAACATTACACCAAAAACATACGTAAATGAGTGCGGTTTTGCATTTTTTGAGAAACAACCAATACCTGTTTATACTAGCATATAGGGTTAAAATGGTCCGAAAAAGTGCCAAACTAAGTTCAAACGGTCATATAACTGTCAAAAATCGATTTCAACAGGGTTGATTTCCTAGCCCGATCGTTTAACCAGTTTTTTTACCATTTTTACAGAAAACTAAACTAATTTATCAAACAAAGAGCATTAACATTACCTCTGTCTACATCAATTGGATCCGAGAAATGCCCACACACATGGCATCTAAATATCGCTTCCCTAATTTCCGGGATAAGCGAACTGCATCGAATAACCATCCCTTTCAACGACACCATCTTCTCAATATCTAACAATGCACAAAAATAATGTTAAAAATGAATACTTTTTAACAACTATAAAATAAACTAAAAGCTACCCACCAGATGGATTCAAATTCCTCATTGAAGTCGAGTTCTTGAGATTAAAAATCCGAACTTGAACATGCTTATCGAACAATGGCGCGATTTTACCAACGACTTTCATAAGCACAATGTCAAAGATAGCTAAAACTTCTAAAGGGTACCTAACCATCTTAGCATACAAATCATTATCATACTCAAACACATCATTCGCATCGACATCCAACGACTCTCCGTCCATCTCAATCACAAGATTAATCGCCTTCATGTACTTCCCATCATCGTGAGACGGGTGGTCTCGAAAGTTTCGTAAGAACATTACGATTGCCGCGTTGACGTCTTGCACGCTGATGCTTGTGCCCCACACGAATGTCGATGGGCCGTCGGGTTCCCCGCCTTCGGACGATGAAGGCGGAGGCGAGGAAGGCGGTGGGGGGCTGGTGTTGGCGCCTCCGGGTGTCGAGGCGAAGCGGGAATGGGACTGAGGCGTGTCGACACGGCGACCGCGCTTTCGGGTGCTGCTGGGGACATTGTTTGGGGAGGAAAATGTGTTTCCGATTGGGGATGAAATTAAATCATCAGGAGATAATGGATCTGTAAAATTAACACAAACAAGAACGATATTATTATTATTATTAGGGTAAAATCATTGGTTGAAGAAATGATTAATCGCTAGTAAAAATTGGTACATGTAAAACCCTAGTTACAGAAATGGAAATTATACCTGCAGCGACAGGTGTAGTGGGAGTATTGCGGGTGCTGCGGCGAGGAGTATTAGCGGCGGCGGTGGGAGTATTCCGGCCGGAGGTGGGTGTATTAACCATCTTGATGCTGAGAGACTGTGTGTGTGGTGAACAGCAAGCAGATGGATTATTATTATTATTATTATTATGAGACAGACACAAGAGATCGTCTTTTGGCGGGTAAATGGGGTCTCCTTTTGGCGGGAAAGAGGGGTTGTAGTTGGCGCCAAACACACACACATATATAATGGGTTTGGCCCAACTTATTGTGTTGTTGTTAAACGTTAAACTGTCATGGGTTGGCCCAACTTAATCAGGAATGGCCGGTCGATCATGGGATTGGGGGTAGAGATGTTCAACGAAACCGGTTCCTGGAACCGAACCGGTGAACCTGAACCGGACCCGAACAGGTTCCTACCCGTTTTTTATAGGAACCGGACCCTATCTGATTCAACCCGATGATCCGTGACCGGTTCTTGCATTTCTGAGTGGGGACGGGTAGGAACCGGAACCGAACCGGAACCGGTTCTGGAACCGAACCATCAGGAACCGGTTCCTAACCGGTTCTAGCCGCTGGATCGAATATAGCCGTTGGAAATCGTTTTTTTTTGGCCGTTTTTTGACCGTTGGGGTCAAAAATAGCCGTTTTTGGCTCCCCCAAGCACCCCACTACTAGTATAAATAGGTATTTGGTGTCATGGGTTCATCACAACACTCAAAACGCAAACCCGAACGCAAAAAAATACAAAAAAACGCTATTACAACGTTTTGAGTTCTCTAATCTCTTGTTTTCTCTTCTTCTATATTCATATTTGTTGTTATGGCTGCCTCACAATCATCGGTTGGTCAAGGTTCCAACGCCGAACCAAGTTTCGTTCGTATTGTACCTCATAATCGTAATCAAGAGATTTGGTGCAATTGGGATTTGGTTGAATTTAGTGACCATTCATTGAAGGCTCGGTGCAAGTTTTGTGGGATTTATTTAAACCCACTTTCGAATTCAAATTTGAATAAACACATCGAAAAACCGTATTGCAAGGCGTTGAAAAAGAACGTCGATTCGCAACAAACGCAAATGGATAGTGAAGACGGAATATTTACATACCAAATTGATTCGAGAAGCTTTGCCGTTTAGCCACTTTGACAACCCTCGCTTAACCGCCATGATTCGAGATACGCTTCAACCACAATACACTCACGTAAGTCGTCATACTCTTAAACGTTATTGTTTAAAATTGTGGAAGAAGGCCAAAGAGGTACTAATTGCATATCTTGAAAATATAAATACGGGAATAAACTTAACTAGTGATGTTTGGTCGGCTCCACATGGTCTACCCGAATCTTATCTTTGTGTCACCGCTCATTGGGTAGACCCGTCATCGTGGGAAATGATGAAACGCACCATTGCTTTCGAACTCTTTGAGTATCCACATACGGGAGATAATTTGTTTGAAATTTTAGATTATGTTATAAAAACTTATAAACTAGAAAATAAAACGCCCCATTGCTTTCCCACTGATGAGTATTCCTCAGTGGCAGTCTTCAGTAGTTGTGATCAGTGGCAACATTCAGTAGTTGTCATCAGTGGCAACCTTCTGTAGTTATCATCAGTGGCAACCTTCAGTAGTTGTCAACTTGTCATCAGTGGCAACCTTCAGTAGTTGTCTTCAGTGGCAACCTTCAGTAGTTGTCTTCAGTGGCAAACATCTTCAGTAGTTGTCTTTTCTTCATCAGTTAATTGTTTATTTTTATGTTAATTGTTTTTTTTATTTTTCATGTTATACAAATACAAATCGTAGTTTAGAATCCAAATCGCAAACGAAAAACGAAAAAAAAAAAATTTACACTGTAACCGGTTACGGTACAGGAACCGGGTTAGGAACCGGTAAGAACCGGTTAAATAGGTTAGGGGTCCGAGGGTGGGAGAACCGGTTCGGTTCCCTAACCGGTTCGAGCCTGAAACCGGTTTAAAATGGGGTTTTGAATATAGGAACCGGTTAGGAACCGGTTCCGGTTCCTAGTCCCAAACCGTTTTGAACATGCCTAATTGGGGGTAGAGGTGCATAAATCGGGTTTTTTCTAATACCGGGTTCGGGTATGAACCAGTTCGGGTATTGAAAAATCGGGTATTGAGAGAAATTGGGTAGGACTCGGGTAGGGTATTGGGGAGAAAAACTCAACCCTATGTACCCGGGTAGGGTATGATCGGGTTCGGGTATTGAAACCGGGTACGACCGGGTATTAATACCAGGTTTTGAATTTATGGGTTTTGAATTTATAATTTTTTTATACATTTTTAAATTTGTTTAAAATTTAAATTTGCTTTGTAATTTATAAAAATAATTAAACTATATTACAAAAACCGTAAATCCACTTAAGTACAAATTATTTACTTAATAGTATGTATATTTAAAAAACTTAAATATAAAAGTTGTGAAGTAAACATAAATATATACTATAAAAACTCAGGTATTATTTCGGGTATTCGAAAATTGGTATCGGGTTTCGGGTATAACCAGGTATGGGTATAGGGTATGACCGGTTCCAGGTATTTACAGGTATAAATCGGGTATGGTTCCGGGTACGGGTATTGAACTCAAAATGCATACCCTATCATACCCTGCGGGTAGGGTCGGTTCTGGGTTCGGGTATAGAATACCCGGGTATTAAAATAACCGGTTCCGGGTATTTTTTTCGGGTCCGGTTCCGGGTACGGGTTTTTTGTGCACCTCTAATTGGGGGTGGACGATAGAGATGCACAAAAAACCTGAAAATAGTTTTTTTTTCCAATACCCGAAAATAGGGTATTCTAATACCCGGTTTTTGAATATCCGGTTTCATATCCAGACCCGAACCCAATCCGGATATTACCAATACCCGATTTTTCAATACCCGGTCATAACCGAACCCAATTTCATACCCGAAACCGGATATTTGAGAAACCCAATTTGTGCACCTCAGTTGGACGGACTGTAGTTGTAGACATGCACAAACCGGTTATTGGTCAACAATCAATTACCTGGTTAATCGGGTTGGGTACTATCCAATTTTCAACCACAAAAACCCTAACCACTATAACCTGTTTCGGATATAACCGAACCAGTTAATCGAAAATTAACCGAGTAAAAATAAACGTTTAAAAAAATAATAATTTAAAAACAGCAATTAGTAACCGGTTTTTCATTTGGACCGAGAACCGGTTAACAAACACAGTTTGGCACCGCTAGTGCCCCGTGTGACTACATCGTTCGTTTGATAGGGAGAAACGAGGTCAAGTGACTCGTTTTAAGAGTCTTACATATTCAATGATATGGCAAACAAATATTATATTGGTCGTATGAGGACCATATCGTACAACTTATGTGATTTTTTGTCATACAAGCATATGTGATCACTGACAAAGTGATACAAATCGTCAATTTTTTACACTATCATATTGTTCTTATAATATCATGTTGTTATATCATTGTCTACAAGATAAGAATGAAAAATTAGTTAGACAAAGCCACTTTAAAACAAGAAAGAAAGATTAAAGGATAAACACAATTTTCGACCTCCACTATGCCGCATTTGTATATTAAAGGATAAAATCATTTGGAACATTTGGAGCATTATAATAATGGAGCCAATGAATATTATTATTTAGGATTTCCCAATTTCTTTTTTAAATTACTCACATTTTTTTTCAAAGAAATGCAAAATTTAATAAAAAGTTTAATTACCCAATACTTCAACATTAATTAAGTTGTGCACTATAATCATTTTCATGACTTTTTCTTTAGTAGTGATTAGAAAAATAGACTGCCTTTAAATAAAATAATATAAACCATAGAAAAAAAAACAATGTGTTGCCATATAAAATTTTAACTTATAAAGTGAAGAGAGCAATGAATCGAATATGAGTAGGAAATAAGTTTCTTTAACTCCTCTTTTTTTAGAAAATTAAATGTATTTATGTTCCTCCAAATATGGAAACATTACATGATGTCAAAACACACACTTATAATTACATAAATATGTTCCTTCAAAAACACACCATTGTAAGTCAAGGCACTACACCATTGAGCGGGCCATTTTTAAGAACCCCTTAAAATTTTGGGACCTGAGACGAGTAAAAGACGGACCTTTAAAATCGCGTTCTCAATTATGTAATAGATAATTTGATTACCAATAAGACTGCCTTTAAAAAGACCAAAACAAATAATAATAAATATGTTGCTAAAATGATTCACACACACACACACACACACATATATAGGGGAGGGTTATACTAAAAAGAAGTAGTTTCCTATGAAGACTAGGAATAAATCATAGCCCTTGGATAATATCTGTAACATCCCGAAATTCTAAGAATAAATAACTAATATATTATTTATTTAAAATGGAAAAGTTTACTTGAGTTAATAGAAAAACAGTAAAATGATAAAGATGGAAGGACAAGTAGGCTAATTAGATATAATTAATTATGGACCAAAAAGGAAAGATGGGCCTAAGGTCCATGGGCTTAAGAGAGTATAAATACCCCTTAAAACCCTAATCCTTTCCATTTTCATTCATCTCTACACCATAGCCTACACCATCAAAACACACACTTAACCCAATTTCCGTTTTTGAGAAAACCACCCACAAAGACACAAAGATTCCCGAATATCTAGCCGACGGATCGGTCTCAAATTTTAACCGAGTGTTTATGGTATATAAATGAAGATTCCCACCGATTAGATCTTCGATCAAAGGTCGGGAAGTACGTCTTTTATTAGCAAAACCGTAGCAGCTCAACATGAAGATTTCCGGCCACTGTTTCACTATTACGGCGACTGTAGCGGCCGTTTCCGGCAAAGTTGAGCTGCTGGGTTTGTAGATCGGGACGAGACGATTCCGTGGCCGCTTGAATCACTCAAATCGGAGTTCGTTTGATATGGTTTTGGGCATCTCGAGTGATATTAGACAAAAACTTCAAATGTACGTTTTTGTTAAAAATGTTTACTTTTCATGACCGGATTTATAAGAAAATTGGTAGGATGATAGATCGGGTCTAGATAAATCGTAAAGTTACGAATTGAAGATTAAAATAGACTTAACGAACTCATGCTTATGAACGGATCGTTTAAACGTTTTAAGCTTAAAGATCCAAACTTTATGCGTTTTCGGGCCGAGTCTTATCCGAAAATGACCATGGGAATTATTAACATCGTATCAAAGGATTTCACGTTAAAACTGAGATGTTTATGGGTTCAAAACCAAACCCGAAACTGATACTGTACAACTTCGCCTGCAAGCAAGTTCGCTTGCAAGCAAGTTCGCCTACTGATCAACTTCGCAGTATAAGTTCGCTACTGTAGATAAGTTCGCTTTAATGATAAGTTCGCTTAAAGGATAAGTTCGCTTAATGTTAAGTTCGTTTAATGTTAAGTTCGCTTAACACTAAGTTCGCTTAATACTAAGTTCGCTTAATACTAAGTTCGCTTAAATGATAAGTTCGCTTAAAGGATAAGCTCGCTTAATGTTAAGTTCGTTTAATGTTAAGTTCGCTTAACACTAAGTTCGCTTAACACTAAGTTCGCTTAATACTAAGTTCGCTTAAAAGATAAGTTCGCTTAAATGATAAGTTCGCTTAAAGGATAAGTTCGCTTAATGTTAAGTTCGTTTAATGTTAAGTTCGTTTAATGTTAAGTTCGCTTAACACTAAGTTCGCTTAATACTAAGTTTGCTTAATACTAAGTTCGCTTAATACTAAGTTCGCTTAAAACTAAGTTAAAGTAATCTGATACGACAGGACGAGTTTTGATACGTATAACTTATATACAGTTAGCCGATCTCAGTTAAAGAAGGGGATAACGATTAACGGTGAACGCGACGGGATCCAGGTGAGTTTCTAGCCCCATTTATGTGTTATGTTTTCGGGGCTGTGTGCATACTCAATATGTTTGTTAATACGCTTATCCTAAGAGATAAGTGTATGCCTTATGTGAATAATGTGAAATGTATGAATGATTGCTTGATGGTACGTGAACGATCTTCGGATATTGCACGTACTGTCAGGTTGTAATGCTATGTATAAGGTAAGTATGATATGTATGCTTGTGTGTATGAACGTGATAAAGTTAATAAAAGAAGGAAATGATGGTTGTATGGTTACGAAAAGGGTACCGAGCCCTAATAATACTCGAGGTATGATGTATGGTTGTATGGTAACGAAGAGGGAATCGAACCCTACTAATATTCGAGAACTAGGGAACCGAACCCTACTAATACTCGAGGAAAGAGGGTACCGAGCCCTAATAATACTCGAGGAAGGAGGGTACCGAGCCCTAATAATACTCGAGGAATGTAGGGCGTAATGCTCTTTATAACGTAAGATACGAAAGTAAGTTAGTACAAAAGAAAGTATGAAAGTATGAAAGAATATAAGTTTATGGTATTGTATAATGTATGATTAACTAGAACTCACTCAGCGTAGCTGACTTTTAGTATGCACGCAGGTGAGTAGGATGAGGCAGCTCGCTTGAGGAAACACGTGCCACTGAATAAGAGGCTGGCATCGGAAGACTCAAGACGTTTAAGTCTAATGTTTTGTTTATTTTGAAAGACAATATGTTGTTTTAAGACAAGATGTGTTTTTTTATGAAAGCTTTTATATTCCGCGAATGTTTTAATTAACTCTGATATTTAGAACTGCGTTTATGAGTAAATCCAACACGAAAGTAGGGCTACCGGTAACGGGGTCTTACAATATCAATCAATGGTTGAGATTTAAAATTACTAAAAACCGTCATAGTTTCATAGAATTACTCTTTTACCACTATAACCGACATAGTTTATTATAATTGTTCTTTCACCATATGTTGTAATACCATTTGTCAAAAATCTATTGGTTCTTATCAATCATAGGAAACTCTTTCTTTTTATTAAATATATATATATATATATATATATATATATATATATATATATATATATATATATATATATATATATAAGAAGACTAATTGTGGGATTAAACTCAGTGACATTTGTTTCCATAGTCTATAACACTTTTTATTCAACAAAAGAATTGTTTTGTAGGCTTTTGGGTCCGTCGTTCTCCCTTGGACTGGGAATGCCCTTGAGCCCTCGAACTCCCGCTACGCTCACATCATCAACGCTCCACAGACCAACAAGATGATATGATTGGATGATGACAAAAGTTTATTTAATATCGGAGACATCAAAAGTATACTTAGTTATTACAACTTTGTAAACCGAACATCTCATATGATCATTTTTCACGTCCCAGTTTAAAAATACAAAATTACGAAATTATTCACCTCTTTAAAAGTCAGGTGCAAGTTAAAATTCTTGCAAGGGTTAGAGATTTTAGATAAAAAAAAATGTTATTAAAAGAAAATTAAATAAATAAATAGTTATATTAATGTTCGGACTTTGGTATTTATAAACTAGCTATGCACATTCTTGAAAAGGAAAAAGAAAAGGAAATGAAAAACATTGGGTATTTCATTTTTGGAGTTTATTTTGTTTTCTCCAACCACACATATGAATTCTTTCTTTTATTAAAAGTAAAAGTAACTTTCAAGGATGTTGAAATCTGAACCACCATGCTTAACTATAAAGTTGTAGTAGATAACACATTAAAAATTCTAATTCCTCACGTTTATTTTCATAATTTTAAAAATTACTTTAATATTTACGTCCTGATTAGACTGACTTTGAAAAGAAATTATGAGTCGAGCTATTAACTATTAACTATGGTGTTCATGTAAACTAAACCATACCAGCATAGTTGGCTGACGGACCAGCCAAAACTATCATTTCTAATGTTTTTAAGATAATTGAAGTTAAGCTTAAAAAAATACCAAAAAAAAAAACTAAGGACAAAAAAGTTGTTGAAATTAATAATATATACGCATTTTAATTAAAAGTACTTATAACGTATCATAATTGTTAGATTCATATATGTGAAAACTTTTATCTTAGTTTTATTATAAATATATAAACTTGAAATTTATTTATTAACATGTTAGACAGATTATTTTACATGTACTATTTCAAACCGTAAACCTTAAACCTTAAACCAAGTTATAAATTTAGTTACTTACTCCTATCTCCAAGATTTAGCTCTAGTTGAAGATGCGTTTTTATTTTTTGTTAAAGATATGTAAAGTGTAAACAACAATAATGTTGTTGTATTGTACACGACTGCTTGTCGTTATTATTACACAAAAGAATTGTGGTGGGACCACCCATAATGAGAAATGAGAATAGAAGCAAATTACAAAATGAGTAGAGTCAAGTGAAGGTGTTTGTCTTTATTTTTTTTTATAATTATTATTATGGTGTAAGTTTTTATTAATCCACATTTTCATCTTCTGGTCATTGTTGGCCCTGACTAATAAATTAGTTGATAACGATTACACCTTTAATCATAAACACACTATTATTATTGTTATTATAAACATGGTGTATTAGTTTTTATTAAATTCATCTAGCATCTTTTGATTGTTGTCAGTCATAACTAACAAATTGGCTGATAACAATCACACATTTTATTATTTTTGTTCCAAACAGTCCGTGACTAACATAATTCTAACGTCGTTAGTTGCACGTCGACGGAAAAACGTTTTTGGCTAGAAAACTCAATATTTTCATCCCAAACATATTTGTAACCTTAGATCGGACCTTTAGGAACCTGTTTCCAGTAAAATGCCCAATTATTGTGGTCAGTTGGTCACTTGAACCATAGAGCCATCTCCGGAATCAGTTGGTGTGCTCAAGTGGTGCTGGTTTGTTGGTAGTGAGTCAGTTGTGTTTAAGTGGTGTTTTTCGGAAAAAAAATGTGAGTTTTTCGGTCAAAAGCGTTCTTCCAGCGACCTGCAAGCTGTTAGTCACGAACCGAAGAGAACGAATTCGACAAAAAATGAGATCGTTATATACCAATTCGTTAGTTGAAAGTTTGAAACCGACAACGACCAAAAAATAATATTTCAAAATAATAAAACCAATACATCTTATTATTATTATTATTAAAAAGTAGCCAAAATGTGTTTTGGTAAAGTGAAAATAATAATATGATTTGAGAGTGAGTTTCAAGGGGGGAGACATACCCAATTTAACCCAACACCAAATCCTTTTGTTTCTTGCTTACTTCCTTATTCTTCAACCCAACACAACACAGGTCTGTTCTTTTACTTTAATCTTTACTATCTGTCTTTGGTTTGGTTTCTTTCTATATTATGTATGTATGTTTATTTTAACTTGTTTCTTGAGGTATGTTGGTTTATTATATTTTTCTTGTATCAAATCAATGCATGTTGCATTGAGTTAATAACTCTAGATTATATTTCTTGGGATTATTTTTCATGAGTTTATGTTTTGTTATTGATCTTGAAGAGGTAGGTCCCAGCAGAGCCCAGTTGGACCCACAGGACCCACCTTGAAGAGAGACGTCTGCGCAGAACCAACTGGATCCGCAGGACCCACCATGCTCAGAGACGTGACGTCCTTACGCGCAGTACGCAAGCTGTTCCCGCAGGAAATGCCTCCCAATGGTGAAGTACTCCGCCTGTTCCCGCAGCTGCGGATACAAGCCATCAGGGAAGGCCACCCGCGCAGCAAGGCTACACGCACAAGGCACTTAGCTCTCAATAATTCAGTAGTCACCTGAAGGAATGAGCAAAGCCGGGAACAATCCCGCACAAAGGCGGGAGGGGGAATACTCCCGCCCAAATGAGCCAGTCCGTACGATACTGGAAGATCTTTTGTACTGTACCTGACGAGGTATGGGCAAAAGATCTGACCAGAGATACGACAGCCCATTGACAACAGTATGGCGAGCAGCATGCTCTTGTACTGTATGTCACTATTAGCCGCTACCTACTCACCAACTCCTGTCATACCACGTGCATAGCCTGCAGTTGGTGGAAAAGGAATAGTACACAGCAGGCCTGGTCACTGTCAGCCGCTGCCTACCCACCAACTGCCAGCATGGCACGTGCATAGGCCACAGTTGGTAGAACAGGAATACTATTCAGCCGGCTATACCCTCTTGGAAACCTACCTTCGGCTATAAATACCCCAAATGGTATGATCATCTCACCTTATCTTGTATCTTACATCTTATACCTGATATATGCTCTAGCAATCTCTTAATATACATTTATATTCAAGAGCAATCTAGTCTGATTCTCACGCCGGATGGTGGTCACAAGGAGGTACCCCCCCCTTCTCAGTGACGAGCTCACGGTGTCTGTTTTGCAGGTTATCAGAAGAACCATCTTTGCCGGATCTAACCCCACGTGGGAAACATCTATTTAACCCCCAGATTATCCGTAATCTTCCCGGGGTAACGTAGTGTTTCTTCAGATCTGAATCTTGATATGTATTGGGGTCATGTTCATGGTATAGATTCATTGGACCAAACTTATGTTTCATTGCTTTATAATCTTGATTGATTTCTATAGTAATTTAGGAATAATAATAATAATAAAGATATTATTTTTTTCCCAAAAATTTTATAGTTTGAAGATGGTTCATGTACCTTATGTCTTTGAGGATGCAACCGAGCTGACTCGACAAATTCACAATGAAGATTCATCTACCTGTCTTTATAATGATGATACTGATATGGTTTCACAAGCAGTTGTTGACTCACAAAATCAGTGCATCTCAGGTAGTTGACTTTTCATCAAGATTTGACTTTTTCAACCAGTCATATGGCGAATTCGCCCGAATTTGACAAGTCTGATGTTGTCTTTTGACTTTCCATAAAAAAGTCAATGATAATATGATATGATGTTTTAATCTGAAATGTTAATATAATAATGCGTTTATAATATCTTGAAGATGAAAGCTACAAGCTTGAAGAAGCGGTTCAAATGAAGCCCATCTTATTCATGGGAAATTCAAGTTTCGGCGTCGGTAATCATCATCGAGTCGAAAAGAACAGCCCGATGGTTGCTGATCATTACTTAAATGGCCTTTATGCTGCATATGGATCACTCCCTATGGTAAGTTCCTCTATGCTTTGCTGCAACAAATCAGATACTGCCACGTGTCAATCAGGCTTATATGATGAAATTGTTATTGATCAGATACAACCTCATTTGGTACAAATAGCTCCTGCGCGAGTTCCCCTACCGCTTGATCTATCAGAAGACGGTCCTATTTACGTGAATGCAAAACAGTATCATGGTATTCTCAGAAGAAGACAAATCCGTGCTAAGCTTGAAGCTCAAAACAAACTGGTCAAAAACCGAAAGGTAGGTACTAGAATTTAAGCAAACGGACCCAGTATAATCCCACTCAATGCTTACTCATATTATGTCTCTAAGCTTGCGTCTCTAAGCTCTTACTCATATTATGTCTCTAAGCTTGCGTCTCTAAGCTCGTGGAAGCTTAGAGACATAATATGGCTGGGCCAGAGGATTTTGAATAATAATTTGGATGGGCCGGACTCAATACATATAATTTTTTCGTAAAAATTAAACTACTAAATGAAAATGCTAAGTGGGCTGCAGCCCGTCTTGGCCCGCACTAAGATCCGCCAATGCCACTCATAGCAGAGCTATTGATAGCATCTGGCGTCCAAAATTTTTTTATTTTTTTTATTATACTTTTTTTTTGTCGTTTTCTTATTGTGTAAAATATAGTAGCGTATAATATAGTATAGTATGGTATAGAATCTAATTTTGATAAATGAAGTGTGGTGGTGATGTTTGTATGTGTGAATTTGCAGCCTTACCTTCATGAATCTCGACATAAGCATGCGTTGAACCGAGTTAGAGGGTCTGGCGGGCGATTTATTCCAACTAAAAAAACACAGCGGTCAAAAGCTAACTGTCGCTTCTTGAACTCGCATTGTTGTTCAGATTCTCATTCATCTGGAAATGAGCATATGATGATGAATCATGGATTCCCGTGGGGGATAAGAGGGTTCGGGGATCATAATCGTGGCCAGTGAGAAATGTGTTCTTATTCGGCGGGCAACTCATCCTTGGCTTTGTTACTGGTTAAGTTTCGGTGTTCGATTCATGTTCATGGAGCTTACATTTTTACCATTTCTGTTTTCTAAATAATGTATGTTGCTTTACTTTTGACTTGCATAAATTGTTGGTATGCTTTTGGAGTTTTAATTTAAAATTATGATGAAACTTTATTAAAACTATCATTTTAAATAGCCTTATTAATTCTTAACTTGAATCACAAACATAAGAATATCTTTAAAATATATATAAATTAGTTTCTTGGAGAAAAAAAAAATACATCACACACATTAACAATTGCCTTTAAAACCTTTTCAACATCATATTATAATTTCTGCACATTAAACTATCAAAAGGTTCATTCATTCATGGTATTCAGTCTTCATTCTTCAACATCGCTTTATATGAAACCCGCCCCGCTTAACAACTTAACTGTTTCATTCGGAATAATAACATTCGGGTTCCTTACGGGTGGATCCACTTTCCCCTTATTACCCTTTAATGAAATACTCCACAAACTACCAGAAGACTTATCACCACCAGCTTTTGACTTCATAAGTGGATGTTTTGCATTCTTCTTTCCCATTCCGTTCGCAACCAACCACCGCGACCCCGACTGCTGCTGTTTACTGTTTGAACCCCAAAACCCCTTCTTGTTTGACCCCGGTTCAGGTTCGGTTTTCACACCTGCAACATGAACCTCTGTGATCTTGAACTGAGGGACCAAAACACTCTCTTCAACTTCTTTTTCTTCAATAAGAGTTTCTTTCTTTTCGTCCGGTTTTTCTTTGTGCGCCTCTTCTTTTTCTTCGGGTTTATTCCAAAATGAATAAACCGAGCTGTAAACTTTCGGTTTTGGCGGGACGAAAACCCGTTCGACTTGCACAAGAGCAAGCATCGGAGTACCAACGGGTTCAAAGTTTCTTAACGGGTCACGAAGCTGAACCATTAACGCCACAGTGAAGTTATTCCCTAAAAGCCCACCTTTTCTTGACCCCTTTTTACCTATTCTAGCACGCATTAAATCACTCGCGTGATGTGCAGCAAGAATTTTCGAAGTTCTTTCACTGATTTCATCTCCATCGTCGATTTCACCAGAATCCAATCTCATCCATTCATCAAGAGTAACAGATAAGCCCATTATTCCATCAACATCATCATCCTTACTACCACCATCATTCCTGTTCTTAACATTCAACAACTGCAATCCTCCGGTTCCTTCCAAACCCAAAGAGCCGTCAAAATTTACTCTTTTACCCTCGAGCGCCGAGATTTCACCAATGGACTGCGGGCTTATATTTGAAGGTGCTTCCTTGTCAGACATGCCAGACTGTATTCTTAACCCCTCAACCGATAAAGCTTCAATCTTGTTCATTGCCAATGGAGCAAGATCCTCCAATGATACATATTCTTGGTCCACCTCACCCAAATCATATTTCTTTGACCCGCGACCCGTTTTTCGTTCATTCGAGTGATCCACTCCAAGAATCGGTTCTTGCTGTATCGAATCTTGCCTGCACAACAGAAATTTAATGAATAACATGTGCAAGTTGGATAAAGGGTCCAAATTGGTACTTTTTGTTACTTATTGTCTTCAAATCTTTATCCTTTATTTTTGTAACATAAGAATCGAAAAACGTCATTTTATATGAAAATTTGTGAAATACCTGTATGAGGCCTCCAAAGACGGTGTGGAGTCCCAAGCTATTTGTTGAATGGTTTTTCCAGATATATCTTCTAAAGGCATGAGTTTATTTGCTTGCATTGAAAGCTTTTCGATACCAACCGAAGCCAAACACTGTAAAACATCCATTATTCCCGAACCCATTTCTGCAGGTACAACAACTGGACTAGAAACCTGCATAATCAAGTTCCCGCCACTTTTAGCATTGTTAAAAATCTCAGGGTTCATGGACCGTAAGAACCCTCCATTACTGGTCTGGACAAACGGGCCTAACCCTTCGCCAAATGGAGGAAGTTCAACCGGTCCTTCAAGAGACGGGTCAACCGGACCACCCGGCCCATTTGATGGTGAACCCTGAAAAACGTTCTCGTTTAGACCCCACTCGCTCATCAAAGATTTTATTTCCATTTCTTCCAAGATTGATGCTTTTGATATGTTATGTGGTGGTTCTTCAGGCGTGTGACCTAACAACATATCAACATCGTCATCATCAAGATTGAAGTTAAACAACGAAGAACCGTTAGCCATGGAATCCTTCTCGAATTGTCTTAGTAACCGCTCACGTGGCGAGTTTGACTCGCTTTCAGAAGTCAAACTAAAGGGACTGTGTTCTATCCCAAGCATGTTTAAAAAATCATCAGCGACAACCTCGGTAGCATAATCTAATTTGATTGATTTTCCTTTCGCTTTATAACAGGTTTCAACCTCAAAGCTTTCAGTTTCTTTTAAGCATTCACTTTCTTCTTGAGAATCAGATTCTTCTTTCAAGTCAACCACATTATTCAAGGCTAACTCCAACTCTTGCAAGAGTAACTCTTTATCGTCAAATTCTTGTTCTTTGGTATTGCTTTCAGTTACAACACATTCTTCTGTTTGACTTTCAGATTCTTTGACCACAAAAGATTCAAAAACCATCAAAACCTTTTAAAACAATTTCTTTATCTTGTTCTTCATTTTCTTTTGCGGCAACTTCAATTCCCTTCTCCATGACAGAAAACTCACTGATAATATTATCATAATCTTGCGTTGGGGCTTCGGGAGGTGTAGTTTGAACGTCTCGTTTAGTTTCATAGTCAACGGAAATAATTGACTTTTCTTCTTCGAATTTCTTATACAACATACTAACCGATGCAGAGAGTTCTGACTTCGACACTGGTAAAACCTCATGAAGGTCCTTTACGTCATCCACAGAATGAGAATTAACAGGAAGAATTTCACCTCGTTTGAGTTGACTTTGACCGGACGAACTGACCGAAGATCTGGCCGTCTCAGCACCATTGCCAACTACTGAATAACCAAAACTGACATTCATAGTTGCGCCTTTTGCCTTTCCCGACAACCTATAAGTAGTAGTCCATTTTCCCGAGCTTTTTTCGTCCTCTAGCTCCTCCAACGTAAGCGGGAGCAACCTGGTGAGGTCAACCCTGTGTTTTCCTAAGTCAACCTCAGGGACACCAAACAGAGATGCATACAACAGAAAGTGTTTGGCCTCGTACTTCGCCGAGTGATGGGGCCCACTTCTACTACCATAAACCAAGCAAGTATTGGTCAAAAGCTCCTCAAATTCAGCCACACCTTGCAGAACCACCGCGGGTCGAGTGGTCAACTCACCGTCCCGTCTTTTCCACTTCACGCAGAGTGTAAGATTATCGAAACTCGGAGGCAACCCTTCAATTGAATGGACTTGAAGGGAAAAACAACAGTTGAACCGTTTGTTTCGAACATGTGTAAAAGATTTCAAAGTGTTCCAACTCCAAATCGACTTTTTGTCCTTTAGGAACCGGTCTTCGTTACTGTTGACTTTGGATTTTGACTTCGTGTCAGGAAACAGTGGCTTTATGACTGCTTTTGATCGACTACTAGCCGTAGAATTCACGATTCTCGGCTGCGTTTTATCATCATATAAAGCTTTAGTCAAGGCATCTATATCATTCAAAAACACCCCCTTTCCACCTGTCTTCTTGGACATCCTCTTCACAGTCTAAACAATTTAAGAAATGTCAAAATTAGGCAAGTATAACACTAGGGCTGTCAACATCAGACACGGACCTATTAACACGACACGAAATGACAAGTTTTGTATGTGTTTGTGCAATTTCTGGCATGGACCTGTTGATTTAAACACAAAATGAGACGGAGTTAAACAAGTTTGGATTTGGACTTAACAGGTCGACATGTTTAAGACCCGCTTAAATTTGTGTCTAAACAGGTTATACTTGTTTAATGACCTGCTTATATTTTTAAACTTTTTTTTAAGAAAATAGAATGTATATGCCATACTTAGTGAATGTTATGATTTAACTTAAAACTTTTATGGATTTTTGTTTCAAATATGTTAATAATTACGCATAAATATATGAACTTTTAACAGCTTCTGTTTCACTGCATCGCGTCCTTAAACAGGTCGCTAAACAGTTAATGGAATGGAATTTGAAAATTAGACAAACGCTAACAGTAGGGCTGCCAATTTATGACACGGACATGTTAACACGACAAGAAACGGCACCTAAGAATCCTAGGTGGAAGTAATTATAATTAGATTAACAAGAAGACACAATGAACATCCAATTCGCTTAAATCTGAAATACAAATACAAGACAAGTTATTCCAAAACACGTACTGATTGTAGATTCAAATAATATGTGAAGTAATTAAATAAGTAGTAGTAATATTATATAAAAATGAAGGAAGAAGATGAAATGAATGAACAAGTAGAGTAGAGTACAGTTAAGTTAGTTACCTCGGTTAATCCGTCAAAACCCTAGCTAGACTGAAACTTGAACAAGATTGCTTTCTTGTAATAATAATAATATTATTGCATGTGTTGTGTTGTGTTGTGTTGTGAGAGAAGATTGAATTTGTTAGCTACCGATTTCTGAAACGCAAACCCTATCTATTTCTACGAGTTGACATTTTTATTATTATTATTCATTTCAAAATTCAAAACATGATGAAAGACAACATGTCTGAAACACATTTGTCTTCTCTGTCACTTGGTAAATTATTATTTACATACACTACAATTTCCTTCTTCTACTCTCAACCTTATTACATTATTAGCATTATTATTAACTACCGACGATGTGTTCGTCGTGCAGACACGACTAGGCATGTACGCCTTCTTTCCCGTTGAGGTCGTGCCCGATGAAGTCCGGGACGAGCCAACCAATCCAAACGTTTCAACACAAATCAAACATCTCGATCTTCAAATATTTGGTCTGTGACATTAGGCTCGTTAAACTTTCTTCTTTTTTTTTAAAACAAAAAAAAAACTTAGAAAAATAATCAAAAATACACATAAATGAATTAATAAGTTACAAACAAGCCGAACTTGGGCTTGAAATTGAAAAAGCAATTCAAGCCAAACTCAAGCTTTAGAAAAAGAGATCGAGATTCCGTAAAGTAAAAACAGGACGAGTTTGAGCTCGATTTGGCTCGTTTACACTCCTATTTAATAAGGACTTCACCTGAACAAACACCTTCAAAAAATCATTGGCTATAGTAAATGAATGTATATTAGTTTAGATGAATGATTATGAACAATCATCTATATTGTTTTCTCTCAGCCTCACACATATATATACAAACACACGAGATCTACCGGTTCATGTATGCTCACTAAGCCTTAAACCGTGTTTGTGCCACTTTTCAGAAAATATAACTCAAAAGTTAGATACCGTTAAAGGGTTGTAGATAATTCATAATTGAGACGAAATTGAAACCATAGTAACTAGAAAAATCAAATTAACTTCTATACTAGAAAAGTAATTTTAGACAGATCATAGGGACTGAAACTGTACTTATTTTATTAAAATATTATCACACCAATTGTGACCTCAACATCAAACCATAAGCCCAAATATGGCCCACTTTGTAAATATTTAAATTTAGAGCGCACAATAATTTTGCGAGGTGGGTTGCTTGATAAAATAAAAAACTATTATTTTATATTATTTAATTATTCACGTGACACGTAAAAGTTAGATACGTTAAATATGTCAACATATTTCATTATCTTCTTTTCAAAAGATAAAAAAATAGGCACACAAGCTAATAGTGATATACTCATTTGTGTATTAAATATATTCACATTTGCATTCTTTTCGCATGCGAATAATGTTACAATGTTACATTCAGATGGTATCATGTACGATACTGAAACTGGGTACCATCGATTTCGACTCGGTACCAACTATTTAAGATCGAGAAATTCAAAATCGGTCCTAACCTCATCACTAATGTCTAATGTATAGATATATTTCTTCAAGTATGAATTAAATTGTGTATATTTAAATTCAAGAAAATCACACATTTGCTCAATATTGGGCCTTTGTTTTAATCAATGACTGTTTCCTTTTATTCCTAAGTTTAAATGATTCTTCAAACAAAATTGTTATCAAAATATAATAGTAAACTTTTCTTCTAAGTTTTTAGGCGTGTTTTAGTTTTTAAGAAAAAACTAAATATTTTGAAACAAGTGCTAAAAATTATTTACTAGTTCATCAATTATTTTAGTTATTATTATATTAAATAGTTTAAAAAAAGCCCAATAAATAGTTGCAAACACGAGCCCACCCGGCCCAATGGTAGGAGGCTTAGGTTTTTCAATAAAGACCCAAGTTTGATTCCTACTTGTGACACGATAGATATTGACAATGAAGGATTTAAACTAGGTTTTGCAAGGTTGTCAGTTCGAATCCCGAGCCCACTCGGGTTCTAGTCCCACCGTGTGTTACGCGTGTTACGCTTGAGAGTTATGTTTTTGTGTTTACGATTGTCAAGTAAACAGCCGACGGTATGATTTCATGAGAGAACACTCAAGCCAAACTCCGAAGCCAACGTAGACCCGATTAAAACAACATAGTCTACCCAGAGCGGGACAATAGAGCTCTCCAAATTGGAGAGTTTGGTGGGTTAACACACAAGAAAGTCGCCGTTTAAAAAAAATAATAAGAAAAAATATAGTTGCAAACCACCATACATATATAAAAACTGCTTCTCTAAAGCATGAAAAAATCAGCCCATGTTAAATTTCACATGAATATAACATGCTTTCTAGTAGTAAAAAAATAAGAAATAAGAATATGACAATGTAAATTTAACACAAAAGTAGACATTTAAGGGAAGGTGTCATATACAGTATACAAAATGCAGCTATACAGTTTTCTTGACACTACCACAAATTGTAACCTAACAATTTGCAACTAAACATACAACCCTTAAATCCACCCTCCCTAATATTACTTACCATAATTCTTTTCAACAACATCACACTTTTGGCAATATATTATCATTTGCCAACTGACAGACATCTAATGAATAAAAATCACCCCTTTTTAAACCAACCCGAAGGCTCAAAACGGGGCACAAAATAAACTGCACACCGACGTAAATAAAACAAAAAAAAATATTGTATTCACAGGTATGCATGCAGCCGTAACGGCATCAAAAGAAACTTCTTTTCTTCTATCATTCTGTCCGTTGATGTAAAAATACGAAACCTGAGTTTTCACGGATCAGCGGTGGAGGTTCGATATCACTTATTTCCACTTGTGGCATAGATTTCGATATATCATCCACAGAGAACGGTATGCTGCATTAATAATTCAAATAGATTTTATATAACAAACTTTAATGTGAATATTGATATTGTGAAAAAAAAAACTGATCTCAAAATTTACCTGGAGTCGTCATCCAACAAAAACGAACTGCTGACGGCATTATTCGAGTCCTCTGTCATCATAACTCTCATACTTGAAATAACCTAATTACAAAAATAACCCTTAGAGAAGGATGCTAGAATAATAATAATAATAATAATAATAATAATAATAATAATAATAATAATAATAATAATAATAATAATTAGCTCAACAACAAAGAAAATAAAAGACCAATAAAATAAAGATTCTCGAGCAAAGCAACTTACTTCTGAAGAAACACTGTGTGTACCGTATTTGTCATCCCAATACATGGTGCTAATTCTGTATAACTGTTGTATGCTAAGCACCTACACAAACCAAACACGAGGTTTTAAAATAACAGAAGAAAGAAAAATTAGCTATTTACTTGAAATATAGAAAGTTAAATATTTTCTTACAGGACAAAGCTCATTGGTTATTTCATTCAAGGTCTTCTTGGGCTTTTGATGAATAACTAAAAATCCAACAGCTTGTCGAATATGCTTCAATTCGTCCCAAGCAGTGCCTGCATACTAAATCAAAGTATATTTTAGTAAAAATAACTCAATATGATATTAAATTTCCACTCGGGATAATTGCTTACTTCCTCAGTTGCATAGCAACACCATTGTTCAAGCTCAGCCAACCCTGATTTTACATATTCACCGTTACTGAATGAGCAGCACTCACGTCTCAACAGAAGACTTTCATCAAACATAAAAAAAATGTTAGCAAGGATAATCTTAAAATGAGGTTGAGTACTAAAATAAAAGTAATAAACTCTGTATCTGTATGTTGGTTTCTATTTTACATGGTGATTTAATGTTCACTTAATTTACCTGTTAAATAACTGAACATTGATAAAGGAGAAAATCTGTGTGAATACTTTGCGCACCAAAAATGGAGGCACCTATAAGTATACACAAGACATAAATATGTTTCCAAGAATAAACAAGTGTAAGGATACTATTGTTTTTAATTTTTAGGGTTTAAAGCTTACATAATTTGCTTTCATCGTCTTCAAGTAATTATCAAGGCTTTTAACAATACTCTGCCAATGAGCAATCAATGCTTGTTGAGCAACAGCATTAGCTTGTGAACGGCCTTTAACTAAACTTGCACGAGATGTCCTTGGAGCCTGCATTAAGTAGACTTGCATACATTAGGCCCAAAAACATAACTAATAGTCTGCTACTATTATTATTATTATTATTATTATTATTATCTGATAATATTTTTTGGATGAATAATTAAACACAAATCACATAAAAATGAAGAATTTACCTGAATACATAATCCAAGCAATGGAGATATTTCCTTCTTCAAATTGTCACGTATCATTCCGTATATCTTCTCAAGAAACGCAGTAAGTTGTTGTTTAAACAACAAAGCCGGATATTTAGCCTCCACCTGGCGTAAGTCATCAAGTTTACCAAGAACTCTACCATTAAGAAACGAAAGGCCACCCGCACTTTGAGGAGATGCCCGTAACCCCTGAAATTTATATGAGTTTTAAACTTTATTATAAAAGAAATATTATCAACCATATTGAAATAAGTATTATATATTTTAGTCGTCATACTTGGGACATCCTTCCAAAAAGAGAAGCTGACGATGACCGTCGCCTTTGCGGTGTCATATGAGCTGCTCCACTTGCTTTAAGTGTGTGTTGAAGTAATGTCAGTAATGTGGATGTGTTACATAACCAGTAGCCTAACACATCATTACTATCTTGGACCTTTATCACACAAAATTCAAAATCAGTTCCAAACCACAATTTGGTAAAAATATAAAAAATATTCACCTCTATAGCTGAAGCAATGGTTTGGATTATACGATCAAAAACGGTAGTCCTTTCTACTTCAAATGACCTCCAATGAAGAAGACTTTTGTATATCAAAACAGCTGCAACAGGTTTGCCACTTGAAAACCCTAGATCTTGAGTGATGCACTTGATAAGTACATCCTGGTTTTCCTGAAGACAAAAATTAAGAAATCAAGTCGTTAGAAAACATAATAATATTAAAAGAGCATAAATGTTGCATAATCCATGATCATAGTCACTTACTTGTTGCTTTTCATTAAGGGACTTTTGCGGTTTCTCCTCAGACTCGGGCTCTCTTGAAACATGATTTGTCTCCTGAAAAACATAACAAAACATAAACGAATATTCAATTTTTTGCAATTTATTATTTTCAAGCAAATTAAATACCCTTACAGGTGTAGCCACCACCCTTGTTTCTCCATTTTGAATGTTTCCATTTTCTGGAGTTCTCTGTAGATTGATAAAAAAAATTAATAATGCCCATAAATCGAGCAAACTGAAAAGGTAAACTTGAAATTTGTATTCAAATTTGTTACGTGTGTTACCAGAATAATCACTGTTCTTGACCTTGCAGATTTTCCGGTAGGTGACATGGTCAATGCTTGCTGGCGAAGTACTTGATTTTCAGATTCGATATTCAAAAGCTTCTCTTCAAGCCTAAATAAAAATATTGTCTCATTACCAACAATCAAGCGTGTCAATTGCACAAAATTCAAACGCACATTAAAAATGAAACCTTTATTCTTATTCATGAAAGTGTAAACTTAAAATCCACTTTAAATATCAATACTATTATGATCACAAACCTTTGATTAGATTCTTGAAGCTGATATGCTCGTTTCTCCGCATCTTCAAACCTTTTCATTAAATCATTATTCCTAGAATTAGCTTCTACCAAAGACTTTCTAGCCTCTTCAATCTCCTGTTTTTGATTTAGCATCAAGGCCTGCACAAATTTACAGATCAAGTCAGCCACCACCACTGAAATAATTATTATCATTGTTTTATTCACGTTTTACTACAATCTAAAAAATCTACCTTAAAACTTTCCACCTCAGCAGTCAAGGTGTCAATCTTTTTGGTGTCTTGAATCATGACAGGTGTCTCCTTAACAACTGGAGGAGCTTCTTCAATGGCTTTCCGTGCTGCCTCGCGCTCTTTAACTACTTTAGCATTTGCTTCATCTATTTGGATTTGCATCAAACGTAAAGCCTCCTGAAACTTCGCAGTTTCTTGAGCTTTTGTCTCTTCTAATTCAGTCTGTTTGTTAAGTCAGGGTTTTAATTAGAAAAAATACTAATTTATGAAAGCAAGGGCAAGAAGACCGATTAAGTAAAAATATTAAATTACCCTTAGACGTTTCTCCAGCTGTAGACGCCATGTAAGTTCTTCGACACGCTTTTCAAGTTTGTCCTTCGCCTCTTTAAGAGCACCTGTTTCCCTTGCAGCCTGAAAAGTATATCAATTAGTCACCAACTGTAAATAAATAAATAAATATATATATATATATAGGGTTTGGATCAAATACAAATGAAATTAACGTGCTAAATGTGAGAATCAAGTAGAGTAATTATATATACAAGTAGAGTAAACATAATTACTCTACTTGTATATATAATTATTCTACTTGATTCTCATGTTTAGGACGTTAATTTCATTTATACGTTAACCTTCCCCTATATATATATATATATATATATATGTTGAGCAAAATTGCATAAAACAGGAAAAAAAACATGTTTTCCCCAAATTTAGCAACAATCTTTAAAGTAGGCCCGTAAACTTCGAATTGCATTTTATCACCAATTTAGGAACCAACCTCATTTTAACTGACTATGTGGCACTGGTTGATGCCATGCAGCCGCCAAATCAGATGTCACATACGCAAAAAATGCTTATTTAAAAGCTAGTTAAAAATAAATGAATTTACACGGTTGAGAAAATGATCTTTTAACATGTTTACATAAAAATGACTACTAAATGTGACATCCGATGCCATATCGCATAATAGATTAATTAAAAAAAAAAGATGCCACGTTAGAAACTTTCGGAAAATAAATAAAATGATGCTACTATGTGTTGAACATGTCATTCATTTGCTACAATCAATAATAATATGTAAGTTGTCTAGCTAAAATCCGTAATAAACTGAAAGTTGGTTTCCATTTTGCGCCTATTTTTTATACCAGAAAAGATAAGCTTTTCATTAAGGAATTAAATACCAATTTGAGTTCCCGAAGCTCTTTCCTAGCAACTCTTCGCCTCCAACCACACTGAGTATACAAAGCAGCCTTTTTAAGACTCTTGTAATAAGAATGTGCTTTGTAACAACGATAGTGAGCCTGCAAATGCCATCATAAATAAACTTCAAATCCATAATATCATTAGTAATAAATTATAAAAACCATGCTGATAATGAAACCTGTATATGTATTGCAGCCTTGGTTTGCTTGCGGTGTCTAAATTCATCTCTAGCAGTCATTGCTCTTAATCCTGTTTGTAGTTTAACTGCAGATGCCCTAAGAGCTTGGTACGAGTCTTTAGCAACAAAACACCTGAAATCCTTTTGAATCTTTACTGCTGCTGCTTCTCTTCTCAATAGTTCGAATTGTTTACAAGCTGATAAAGCTGAAGAGATCAAAGAAAAGATCAATCAAACTCTGATACAACTTCAGGATAAATTTTTTTTTAAAAAAATGAGAGCAATTTCGTATATATCCCTCTAAATTATATAAGCACATAATATAATCAGTTAACTAATGATACTTTGTTTCACTGACTAAATTAAGAGAACATTACAGCTTGATGATTCACAGCATCATGTTGAAAACCTATTTGTTTATCTAGTGAAATAGACTGTTATAAGTAACTGGTGTTATTTTATTTATTATGGAATTCAAGTAAATATGATACTTTAGTGTTCTGTAAGGATATATATGATAATGATGAAATCTAGGAATATCTATATGCATAAAATATATGTGTGTGCATGAAATTTTGAAGTTTTAAAATATATATATATACATATGTATATATAGATATGTGTGTACAAATATATATACATATATAAATGTGTGTGTGTGTGTCATACACATTTTGTTGTGAATAAGAGATACCTCGCCAGCAAGCCTGCAACTGAATAGCAGCTTTGCGTATTGATATATATTCCTTGCGTGCAATATAAGTACGCATTTGCCTTTGAATGATTCTAGCTGCATTCCCAAGAACCTCAGCCCTCCTAGCATCCAGCTCAGCCATTTGCCCAGCACGTAAAAACACCTTTGTTTTTCCGATCTGCAAAGATAGTTACAATTAGAAAACAATGCAAATTAAAAACACCAATTGTTGCCGTATATTAGTCATTGTACTTCTTTTATGAGCATTTGAGGCAATAAAAATGGCATCTTGTCCTGTTTTTGTCCCATATATGGTCACATGAAAATACCGTATAACAACCCTAATAGGCTAATAGGATAAATACAATGACTAAAACATGACACAAGTGAGAGTATGTTATAATAGGGTGAAGCTGTTACCTGGTAGCCCTTTAACCCCATTTTATCCAACAACATCTGGCATGCAACTTTCTCATCATAGCTACATGATAAAAAATGTTTAGAAATCATAACTGGAAAATGAAATTAAACAAAACAAAAAAAAACCTATAAAGCCATACTTTCCATCCAGGACATCCGGATAAAGAACACCAAAACGAAGAAGAAACTCATCAAATGTTCGCCTCGTGGGATAACCAGCACAACTGATCCTAATCGCCTCAAGTACACCCTACATTAAAAAGTACAATTTAACCGATAACTAAATTCATATAAAATTTTACTTGAAGATTAAGCACAAACAATCTTGAAAACTTACACCACACCGTAATTGTTGCATAATGTTTAAATTCTCAAAAATAGCAGGCTTGAGAACACTGTTCGGTTTCACACATCTAATGTAATGAGGTTCCATTGTACTCAAGGTTTCCATTAAAGACTGAAGTTGCAGCTGCAATTAGTAGACACACATTCATCTTTCATCAGATGCCTACTATGCAAGTGTTAAATTCGCAAACAAAGATCAAAACGCAAATTATACCTTAAATCGAGAACCAATGGAGGAAAATTTGGATGATTTGGACGACTCTACAGGAAGTGGAGGAAATAAACCAACAACAAAAGGGCATTTTGAAGCAGTTAATAAATCTTGATGTTCAGCCACCACATAATCCTTGTTTTTGTCTAAAAATTGGTCAGCTAAATAAGTCACCTACATAGAGAACACTTGCATATTAGGTGGCATTTGGTTTAGTTTGTTATCACTGAAAATTAAAAATTAAGCAACATACCTCCCCTGCATAATGAGATATTGTAAAACCAGTGCGCGAAAGTTAAGGCTTGATGAAGCGTTTGTTTTTTGGAAATGTTTGGTACAGCTTCTGAGCAAATGTTTCATGAGTAGACTTTGGAAACATGCTGCATTATTGTAAGAACACATTTTTTATTTCTGTATATAACCTTTGTTTTAATTTCTAACTATATAAAAACAGTAGAAAAATGATATAAAAATATAAGGTCATACCAGGCTTCATCCAGAAGTGAGATAATTCCTCCGGGTTTCTGCGATAAATTTTCTTAGTTTTATTTTCATTACAAGTATTTATGTATAAATGACGAGTATATATGAACAAGGATGATGTACAACACCTTCTCAATAAGATCCAACACATCTTGGTTGTCAACAAACTCTATATAACTCCAGTTTATCGCTTCCTTTGTGTACTCTTCTTGTTCCATTTTGAACACATGCTGCAACATAAATCAACATAAAATAAGCGTAAATTTCTTATGTAATTCACTAGTGTGATCTATAATATCTAACCTGGTTGAAATGTTGTTGCAGTTTTTCATTTGTGAAGTTGATGCAGAACTGCTCAAAACTATATCAAACAAACCTATCATCAGCATTAAAACATTCAAAATTCCAAGCCTTAGGTTTAACTGAATCCAATACCTACCTGTTATGCTTAAAACTCTCAAACCCATATATATCAAGAACGCCAATTAGTGATTCTGAGTTCGGATCTTGACCAATTGAACTGTTTATTTTCTCCACAATCCTACAAGATTTAGATTACAGAGCTAAATATTATATTCTTAGAAAGTAAATAAAAAATCCATGTAATAACATATAATGATCCATTTTTACCAGTCAAACAAACGAGAGTAGATTGTTTTAGCTAAAGCATCCCTACTACCAAGTGCAGCTTCAGGATCAAGAGTTCTTGTAATCACTTCTTCCGGCGTCACCATTACACGTTTAATCAAGGCATCCTCTAAACTTTTAGCATCACACCTTTTCACAGAGGATGGTAAATTCAAATTCAATTTGCAAGAAATTATGAGCTAATATATCATTAAAAAATCAAAATTAAACCCACATAAGCAATTCAGTTGTCACATTCAGATGAAACCTAGATTTCTCATCTTTAAGCACCGAAGAGTCAATTTCCTTTCCTTTTGCAAACTCAATATTACCAAGATGAAGAATTGCAGCCACAACCCTAAAAATTGCATCCTGAAAGATTCTAGAAATGTAAGAAACCGAAAACATAATAATAATAAATCAATATTTTCTTAGAAAAAGCATTAACTTGTTCTTCTTCACCGATTCCAACAATGTCCATCGCCCTTCTTGTAGCAAGATACTCATGAGCATCACTAACACCTTCAAGCTCGAATGATTTTGACTGGTTCAAGTAATGGTATGATTGTGGGCTTTCTAATTTAAACTTCTCTCTGTCCTGCAAATATAATAAAAATGCTCCAGTAAGCATCAAGTTCTTGAATTTAATGAACTGTGGGGAGCATTTTCGTAATTTCGCCAAACCACTAGGACCATGACCATCTATGTAATTTACTCATAGTATACCTCAGGTGGTGCTGCACAAAGAAGATAAAAACAATAGTAGTTTCTTTCAGGATCTGATATCTGGCAAACACGGGATCTCTCGAGCAGATAAGTTCTAATAGCTGCCCCTGATATCCTCCCACTTTTATCAAACTGTATCTCCACAAATTTACCAAAACGACTATTTTGCACATGCCAAAGTCAACACAGTCAAAGTTAGTTTCATAAAAATAAATATTTGAATATTACAACACAACATTTGGAAGTTGTAGAGCAATCATGCACCTCGAATTGTTGTTCCTGACAGTTTTTGCATTGCCAAACGCTTCTAGTACCGGATTCGACTGCAAAGTAATACATTGGTATTTGTTCATAACATTTCAAGAACCAGACTCAAGATGTCAAGGGTAAAAAAGTAAATTTAAATCTTACTTCCAAGACTTGCTGTTCAACCGTGCGTCCTTCCACACCAGATCTACCACCTAAATGTGCAAGATATCTCATGAGCATCTTTGTTGTCTCAGTTTTACCAGCACCACTTTCTCCACTGACCAATATCGAATTACTTTTTCCTTCATTTATCATCGCCCTATATAGTAAAAATGAAATATATTAGCTCTGGCAAGAGTTAAAGGAACATTGAGTAAACTAAATTAGATAATAATAATAGTAATAATAATAGATACCTATATGCAACATCTGCTACAGCAAAAACATGGGGACTAAGTTCACCAAATCCTGCGCCTTTATATTGCTCCATCATGTGTGTATCATACAAGTGCGTCAATCTTTGAAATGGATTTATAGCAATCAGAATATTTCCAGTATACGTCTACAAAAGGTAAACTACTGTTAGCAATCCAACAATTCTTCTTTTTCAAGATAAATTTTTTATTTTAAGTGTGAAATCTCACATAGATCTCGTTAAGCTCATATCTGGTTGCCAAATTTTGTAAAACTCCTGGTTCATGTAAATATGAAAGGCGTGTCATGTCATCTACACCTCCAGGGGAAGCTTCAGTATCTTTTGGGAACACTTTTGAAACATTTGTAACAATCTGCAATCAAATTAAGTCAAGCCCAAGTCAATTAAGTCCAAAAGACGTAAAAACCACTATAATTATGATTGATTACGTACATATACATAGAAATTAAGACAGAACAAAAACCAACTTATGCATCTTGAACGACCTTAGAACCAAAGTTGCATTTGATGTGACATAGCTTATCATTTTAGTGTATACGTATATGCCATGTGGTATCTGATTTGGCATTTATTATTTAGTTCCAGATGTAAGTTTTTAAAAGTAGAAAAGTAACTTACAAAGACGTAATACATAAATTTTCTAAATATGTTTCACACAAGCATTTGTTGCATATGTGTCAATGGATGTTGCAGCAGGATCAGCTAAAATAAGGTTGGTTGCTAAAACTGATACTAACGTGTAACTAAGTTCATATTTTGCACCCAACTTAAAGTTGGTTAGTAAAATAAATAAAACTACGTAAATTTCTTTTCTACTTCATGAAGTTTGCTCTGGCTATAATGTAAATAAACTTCTAAGTTTTTATCACAAGAAACTCACCGTCTTTCCCTTGGTTGTAAGTACATGAAGCTCTTGCCCATTAATACGGGTCACTTCCCCATCAATCCATGCTAAAACAGGGTCCTCAACCCATACATGTGACCCCACAATAATATTAACCGGTGCCGCCTGCAAGTATTTTATTTCATTTCGTTACAAACAAAAAAGAATGTTATAGTAATTTAAGTACAACACTTGTAGTTAACCATTGTTAAAAAAACATTCATGTAATTTAAACAATCCCTACGAATTTTGAGTCAAATCAGCTTAATTGACTTTCAAAGTCAAAACACTAGAATATGATGGAATGTATGAAATATGAATAGTATCTTCCAAATTCCAATGTAGTAAATAGTTGTAGTAATGTAATATATCATTTAGTAAAGGTAAGTATGTAACCTTAGTTCCCTAAACAAACTTTGTGGTATATTCAATTTCATAAGAAAATGTGCAGACAATGTTAATTTCTTCTCATCGGTGACTTGTTGATTCATTGTTTCACCAATAACGGAGAAAATAATAATAAGTTGCAAGCCAGATAACTATTATGCCCAAATTAAGCTCCCTAAACATAGGCATGACCAATTAACTACATCAAATAAGTATGTTCCATGGTTACATTTTAACCTATATAACTAAGATAATACCTAGGGTTTATGTCAGATAATAATTATGTTCAATGATTAAAGTTAACCTACATAACTTTGCAATATATTGAATAATTTCAGAAGACAGAGTTGATGTGCTACAAAACCCTAGATTCATTCATTCTACTTCAACTAGCCCCTCAAGCTAATCTCTAAACAAACATCAACTATAATTAGCAGCAAATTACTTTTAACTTAAATCCAAACCTAATTTAACAGCGAAGAAACAAAAGATTCAAACAAACATGTTGAAACTCTGTTGAACAGATTTGACTTCAAATTCAAACAAACAAAATGAGCTAACTAACGATTTAATTTAATAATAAGAAAAAAGTGCAGACAATGTTAACTTCATCTCATCGGTGACTTGTCGATTATTTATTTCACCAATAACAGAGAAATAATAATAATTATTAAGGTTCGTAAACATAGGCATGACCAATTTACTAGATGAAATAATTAACCTATACAAGTAAGGCAACATAACATCTAGGGTTTATATGAAATTATAATGATGTTGAATGGTTAAAGAAAGTTAAGCTACTACATAATAAGTAATAAGAAGTATCTGGTATATATATATATTGAAACATAATTAGAATGAGGTAGAATAGAAAACCCTAGATGTCATTCATTCATTCATTCATTCATTCTACTTCAATTTCAATTAGCTAGCTAGCCTCTAAGGTAACCTAAGCTCTAAACAAACATCAAATTCTAAAATCAACAGCAAATTATTATTATTAAAAGTAAAATAAATGGAGAAGCTAAGTTAACCTAATTAAGAGCGAAGAAAGCAAAGATGCTGAAACTTGGTTGAACAGATTTGACTTCAATAACAAACAAACAAATAAATAACAAAACGAAGTAACTAACCATTAATCAATTAATAACGATGAATAGAGAGCTGAATCGATCTCCTTCTCATCAATAACCAGGAGACCAAACCACACGCCGGCCGCTAACGCAGATCGGAAAATAATAATAATAATAATAATAATAATAATAATAATAATAATAATAATAATAATCAACAACAACTAGAGTATGAATATGATGTTGTAATAATGACTGATTTGTAGTAGCTGTAGTTTTTGGATGGAATATATATCTTCTGTCTATCTATATGTGTCTGTGTCTCTGAAATGAGGTGAGGTAGGAAATAGGAATGAATTAAATAATTTTCAGTTAGTATGCAAGTATCTCCAAATGTGTATTTATTGGCCATTACTCGTGTCTTGTGATTCTCAACCATGAACTCCTCGTATACATAGAGGGCCATCCATAGGCAAAAGGTTATGGTGGCAGATATGTATCGAACTAGATTGGCACCGCATGACATTCTTAATGGTATAAAGGCGAATAACAATGCAAATTCATCATCGCTAAGGACCATGTACAACTTATTTATTAGTTACAAGTTTGCCCACTAATGTTTTTTTTTTACTTTTTACCTAGGGTGAAAAGTTTCAAATCACTCTACTTCAACTTACTTACAAAAGTGTTTTTGTTACAACTTATTAGTTAGCCGCAACCGATAAACATCCCGCCGTGTACACACCGCAACGCGCGAGAGCTTTTCGAGTATGTAATGGCTATAGGTAAAATAACCAAAACTGCCTGTTGGTTTTTCTTAAAATTTAAGATTTTCTTCAAAGGTGATTTACTTTTTATGTGAATTACTGTTTCATACTTTCATGTGTATAGTATAAAAGGTAACCTTGATGTTACAAAATGCTTTTGATATTTGACCTAACCAGTTTCAACATATTTGCTATATTAGAAAATTACCACCTACATACCATTACTTTGAATACTTGTTGGTGTTGCATTTATGACTTAATGTAATCCAGAAGTTCATCATGAACCAGAAATTGGCATAATTTATAATATCATCATCATCATCATCATCATCGTACTCAGTATATCCCACCAATAGCAAAGCTATGGTAGGGTCTGAGGAGGGTAAGATGTAGGCAGCCTTACCTCTACCCCATAGGGATAGAGAGGCTGCTTCCGGTGAGACCCCCGGCTCGATAGTAGTTTTGCATCAAGCCTTGGACATACGGCACATAGCACTCAATCATCGGGACACCAGCTGATCGGTGCATGTACCCTTATCTTTCAGCTATCAACGCCACTACATGATGCCTGATTAACCGTCCGTCACTTTTAACGTTATTTTCACGAGATTAGTAAAATAACGTCAAAATTAGTGCAATTTCACTTTTGCCCACCCGAGGGTTCACACATATATACATCATATGTGCTCATATGATGTATATATGTGTGAACCCTCGGGTGGGCAAAAGTGAAATTGCACTAATTTTGACGTTATTTTACTAATCTCGTGAAAATAACGTTAAAAGTGACGGACGGTTAATCAGGCATCATGTAGTGGCGTTGATAGCTGAAAGATAAGGGTACATGCACCGATCAGCTGGTGTCCTCAAGATGTAGTGGCATAATTTATAATATCTACCTATCAAATCCTCAAGATGTTGTAATAATGACTGATTTGTGGTGTGATGATTTCCTCAAGATGTCCTCAAGATGTATTTCCTACCTCACCTCATTTCAGAGACACAGACACATATAGATAGACAGAAGATATATATTCCATCCAAAAACTACAGCTACTACAAATCAGTCATTATTACAACATCATATTCATACTCTAGTGGCACCGATCATGTAGTGGCATAATTTATAATATCTACCTATCAAATCCTCAAGATGTTAGTTGCCATTATTTATGCCCAAAGAAGAGCAAATTGGGCCGGGCCTATTTGGGTTCGCCCTGTTGTAGACCACACCAATTGAGTATATAAAAAACTCAATTCATTTCGATACAATTAAATAAATGCTCTAGGAGCGTCATATTCTAGAAGCTCAAACTATGTGAAAGTGTTAACTAATTAATAGTTACCCAAAAAAAAGAACTTTCTTTTTTTGACAAAAAGTCATGCAGAGATGGAATTTGAACCCGTGGCCTCAAGGTTACGAGCCTTGCGAGCTACCAAGCTAGTCTACCCTGCACAGAACAGAAGAGAAGAACTAGAAACTAACATACAAGCAAGGTTGAACGCACCGGCAAATTTACAGGTCTAAGTTGGCCGCCCCAAAAATAAGTCGAAACTTGTTAGTTGTTTTATAAGCATTTTCATTTTCAATCCTGAACAAACATATAACATATGTTCATTTAGTACAACTAAGTACATCAGTACACGAGAAGCGCATTACTGCCATCACAAGTCGCAACAAGGTATCTTAGTTTTCTTGAACACACAATGGTTTACTTTAACCAAAGCACCATGCCCTTTAAAGCAAGTTTTCGTAACCAAAGCAAGTATGCATCATGTCCTTTAACCAAAGCAAGTTTTTCGTAACACATTATTTTGTAACCTCATTGTCCTTGATGAAATTTGCTGCATCATAATCAACAACCGTCCACTAATATCAAGGCGCATTTTGAGTTGCACAACCTTCACACGGTATCTTTAACCGGTTATCTTTACATAGTAAGAAGATGATACTTGTTTACAAGTACAACTACTTGAGAATCATCACACCACATGTCAACGACTCTACCACCATCATTTACAGGGTATGTTTAAATCGTCAAATATATACATGGCAAATCACAGACGACACAATTGGCATAATTAATAACATTTACTAAAACATCAAGATGTTTCCCATTAAATCCCAAGATGTTTACACTATTCATAGAAAACAACGGTATTCATACAGTTTCCCATTAAATCTCCGGTAACATTTTCCAGCTCACAACAAAAAAGAAAAAAATAGAACAAAGATTAAATATAGAAATACTAACCATTTAAGAATAATTGTATAACGAGATGCTTTTATCATCCGATACACTCGCAAGCAGACTCCCTCTAGTTCCACCACCACCAGCTTCAAACTTCACCCCCCAAACCTGGTCCGTATAATTCGTCATGGTCTGAACCGCTGCCCTCATTTTAGGGTCCCACAGCTTCACGGTCCTGTCACTCGACCCTGATGCAATCGCTGCACCATCTGGACTCACATCAACGCTCAAAACCCAACTAGAATGACCCGACATTGATGAAAACAATGTTTTTCCTTCCGCGTCATACATGTTGATGCACTCATCGTCTGAGCCTGAAACAAGAACTCTCGGGTCTAGAGGCGAATATGCAAGAGACCGAACAGGCATTGTGTGGCCTTCAAGGTGGTGAAGGAACTTGGCACGTTGCACATCAAATACAGATATTGAACCGTCCATGGACCCACACGCCAGCTGTCTTCACTTGGGCTCCATGCAACAGAGAGAACAAACTTCTTGCTGTTTCCCTTATCAGAGGGCTTCGAGCCTTCGGGCCGAGGAATTGATAAAGTTGATATCAGTTTCCATTCAGCAGTATCCCATAGTTTGATTGATACACTGCTTCCTCCAGCAACAGCAAGAGTTGTACCCTGTCATACACAATTAATTATATTTAAGTGAACCATGCGATTATTGTTGATAATGATATGAAACAAGCCACCATCAAGATGAAACTATATTGGTATTACAGAATTTGAGTTAGTTATGTCAAATAAGATTGAAATGTATGTTCCAAACGTTATTTAATCTCAAGATACAATAGATACAGTGAAACTCAGATAAATAAACCGACAAACATATGAATGTTTATCAGATAATTAGTAGCCAAAAAGGGTTTCAATTATTAGAGCACAAAGCAAACAGTTAAGATCAAATTATTAGGGAAAACTTCTAAAATAGTCATTTCATCAAACAAATATCCAAAATAGTCATAAAATTTTTCACTTTCAAAACTAGACATTACCAAATATGCTAATCTCATATGAGCACATAAGCTGGTTAGGCTTTATTAAGCACCATTTGGGCCGACACTGGAAAAAAAATGTAAGACTAATGTAGCAGAACCATTATGTCACACGTATCCTGAACTACAGAAGACACTAGAGAGAAATGATTAGGCTAGGAAGGTGCCAAATCATGCTTCTGCCAAAGTGGAGTTGTTCCTTCAGCATTTTGGTGCCAAACACTTCTTCCAAAGATATACAGGGAATCATACTTCAACTAAAGTGGAGCCACTCCACCAGCCTTTAGGCTAAATTTTGACCATAGCTGTTAATATCAATCATAGCACGCCCTATAGCGAATAGTGAAGCGAAGCGCCAATAAGTCGCAATCTAATTTTGGCGCCTCCATAGCGGGAAAATAGCGGATTTAGACTCTTTTTCTTGGATAAATTAGATAGCTATTGAAACGGAATCGTATGTAGGGTTTTTGTTTCAGGATAGAAAAAAAGCACTTTTTCTTCCATATTTAGCGAATTTTTTATAAAATATACATGTAAAGAATTTCTAAATTTTTCTTCTAGTGTATCGCTGAATTTATCGCTACATAGCTTATAGGTAGCTTGTCGCTACCGACAACTATAATTCTGATAATGACAAGTTACGAAAGACACAATTCTATGCCTATTTTGAAAATCTCTTTAATAAAAAATAACTATTTTAGAAAATTTCCCTGATTACTCTGGCATTAATCATGAAGAAACCGAGAAACATTAACAAAAGAAAATAAACAAACGTTCCTGAACATAAATGAGCGAACACAACGTGTGTATGTGTTCGTTTACTAAATAAACGAACATTCCGCCAAACCATTGATAAACGTTCGTTTCATTTACATTCCTATGGACAAGACCTTATTCGGTTCGGTTCAATTACAGCCCTGGGTATACAAACTCTTAAGTAAATACTAACCCCAAACCTAACAAGTTAATAACCAGTAGCCACAGCATTTGCCAGACTTCAAATAAACGGACGTTCGTGAACATAAATGAACAAACAAAACGTGTTCTTTGTTTCGTGTTCATTTATTAAATAAATAAACATAAACATAAACGAACTTTCTGCAAAACGTCCGTTTCATTAACATTCCTACGAACAAAACCTCATGCTGCTCAGTTCATTTATAGCCCTAGGTATACATACAACTAAACCTAACAAATTAACAACACAATGTCACAACATAATAATAACATAATAATCAATAATAATAATAATAATAAACCATAAGCATACCCTAGGATCAAACTGCATCTGCCAGACTTCGGACGGCGGCGCCTCAAGCGTGGCAATCGTAACATTCGACTCCAAATCAAACACTCGAATAAAGCTATCCAACGACGCCGACGCCGCGATCTTCCCGGAGGGATGCGCGGCCACGGACACAACGCCTAAACAGTGACCGGTGTTGGTACGGACGAGCGATAGATCGTCCGGATTCCAGAGCTTGACGGACTCGTCGAGAGATCCGGTGAGTAGGAGGTTGGTGGACGGGAGCCACGTGCAGGTCCAGACGCAGTCGGCGTGTGCGGTTTCGAGTGATCGGAGCCATGCGAGCTGCATGGTTCAGTGCAGTGCGGGTTCGAATAATAAAGTAAACCTTAACGAACGAAATGCAGGAAGATGAGTTTGGGTTTTGATGGGTTGACTCACAATTACTATTTGGGGTTTTAATCATTAAATACTATTAAATCAATACAATGTGTACATATGGCTTTCAACTAGACTGTTCACATGTGCATCCAGTCATCAAATTATTATTTTCAGAAGCTCTAATATTGTGTCATGTATCATGTTGACCAAACATCAAAAAAACCTATTTAAAGCTTAATATTTTCCATCAAAATCATTTTAATCTCTCTCTCTCTCGACTTACTAACTCCACCATCCACCATCTTCTAATGTAGATCGGGATTAATCGTTTTCCAGTAAGGTTATATATTATACTCTAATAGCCAACAATGTTATTTGATTTTCCGGCAAGGTAATATCTTTTTCCGGTAAGGTTTTCCGATATGATTTTATAATTATTTTAATTGTTATATGTTTTTGTAATAATCTTTTTAGGTTGTATATCAAAATCCAATATTGAATTTATATTTTGAAGTTATTACGGTTTTCCGGTAAGATTTTCCGGTCAAAATTTTGTTTTTCATTTTTGTTTGTATTTAAACTCTATCTCTCTCTCCTTATCTCTCTCGGCTTACTAACTCCACCATCCACTATCTTCTATAGACCGGAAATGCAGATCGAGATTAATCGTTTTATGGTAAGGTTATATATTATAATCTAGTGGCCAACAATGTTATATGATTTTCCGGCAACATCATATTTTCTTCTGATTATTGTAGATCTAACCTTTTTATCTTTGTTTTCATTGTTAACTGATTTTTTTAAAAATCAGTTTAGGTTCTAAATCAAAAACGGCGATAAAGCTAATATTTCTACGTTTTTACGTTATTCCGGTAAGTTTCTACGTTTTGAACCACGATCTGATTCAATTGAAACCGTGAACGCCAATTTGGAGTAAGAATTTGGAAGGTTACGACGTTTCTATAAATACAATTAATTGGCCCTGTAATTACGGTTTCCAAAATCCAATTGGTTTACGCCATAATTACGAATTCTGGAAGAAAAAGAAAAGCTAAAATTATATTTGTTAATTCTACCATTTATTTATGGTTAAAAATTTATTTAATTAAACAGAACAATTGATTTTGCATTAATTGAATTTATTATTAATTAGGAACGTTAATTGATTGACGCCATAATTGCATTAATTATATTTGTTTTTTTTCTTTCGTTTTTTTTTATTTCTAAAACGATTAAAATTTCGAATTTTAAATTCCAAATTTAAGTTAAAGTTGAAATTTGTAAATGGTTGGTTAATATTCCTTAACGTCTAAACTTACCATCATTACAATTTATTATTTTCTAAAACTATTTGATTAAAAAAGTTTAAATTTCCAAATTTAAATTTAAGTTGATTTTTTTATTTAATTGTTGATCAAACGTTTAAGTTGGTCAAACATTTTTAAATTGTCTGGTCAAACATTAAAGTTAATTTTAACTTTAAGTAGAACTTTTTAAATGGGTGATTAAACAAACATTCATAATTTCTAAAATTATCATCACTAAAATTTATTATTTCTAAAACGATGCAATTTAAAATTTATATATTTCCAAATTTAAATTAAAGTTGAATTTTATGAATTATTGGGTAAATTTTTCATAACATGTAACATTACCACGATTAAAATTTATTATTTGTAAAACGAATATTAATATTTAATTTTCTCATTTCAGGTTATGTTCCCAAGTTGATATAGCTAATTTCATGGGTTGAAGATTTGTTAATAAGATATCTTATTTTTTCGTTTAATATTGATGTATATTTTTGTTATTATTCATGTATCTATGTATTTTTCACAATTCATGTAATTTATTTGATTTTTATATAATCAATCATATATAGTTGTTGGTTTTGTTCATTTAATATATTTTAATCAGAACCAATGTATTAAAGAAAATTTTATTTTTGTATAAATTCAATTAATTGGCCCTGTAATTACGGTTTCCAAAAATCCAATTGTTTGACGCCATAATTACGAATTCTGGAATAAAAAGAAAAAGCTAAAATTATATTTGTTAATTCTACCATTTATTTATGGTTAAATATTTATTTAATTAAACAGAACAATTGATGTTGCATTAATTGAGTTTATTATTAATTAGGAACATTAATTGATTGACGCCATAATTGCATTAATTATATTTGTTTTTTTCTTTCACTTTTTTTCCATTTTTAAAACGATTACAATTTCGAATTTTAAATTCCAAATTTAAGTTAAAGTTGAAATTTTTAAATGGTTGGTCAATATTCCATAACGTCTAAACTTACCATAATTACAATTTATTATTTTCTAAAACTATTTGATTAAAAAAGTTTAAATTTCCAAATTTAAATTTAAGTTGATTTTTTATTTAATTGCTGGTCAAACGTTTAAGTTGGTCAAACATTTTTAAATTGTCTGGTCAAACATTAAAGTTGATTTTAACTTTAAGTTGAACTTTTTAAAAGGGTGATTAAAGGAACATTAATATTAAAAATGACAAGTTTTCATAAAATATTAATGTCACTTTCTATTTCAAAAATTAAATTAATCACATATTAATTTGTTATTGTTATTTTGTAGTAGATTCAATTGATTATGATATTCCACACCCGAAACATAAGTTTCTTTTTTATATTCACCGTTTTAAATTTGGTTATGTATGTTTAATATATATATATTTTTTGAATTTGTGTTCACAAAATATTAATGTCACTAAATTTTTCAATAATATATAATAAACACGTATTATATTTTTATCCATTTTAACTAAAAAGTTTTTTAAACATAGTATAAATATTATAATTATAACATCCAAACAATTTGATAGCCTAAGTCTTCATAATGTTTTCAAATAATATTAAAAATATTTGATAATTTAGTGACAAAACGTTTATATTTTGTTTTCATTGATTTTCCATCATATTTTTTCACGTTTAATTATTTTCAAAGTCAACATAAAAATTTTTAATCTTTTCAAAGTTATTTGAAAATTCATTTATTGTAAAATGTTTTCAAGTTTTCGAATTTTAACAAAATATTAATGTCAGTGATCATTTAAAAGTTTGTTGAAAGATTGGTCAAAAATCAAACAAAATTTCATAATTTTTTAAAGTTGACCAATTCCAATTTTTTTATATTTTGTAACTATTTTGAAAATATTTCAAAACAGGTTGTTTTAGAAGAGTATAAAATTTGTTAAGTATAAAATGACGGCCAAAAAAGGTATTTATATTTCAATATATTTATTGACAAGTTATTCCACCCGCTTGTCACGCGGGCCTATACCCTAGTTAAATAACAAAAAAATTACATTTTTATAAGGGAAAATTTTTAAAATAGTCTAGGTGGGAATCACTTGGGCTAGCTCAAGTGGCCAGCCAAATGATGGGTAAGAGTTTGATGCCGGTTGGCCCCTCAAGTTCGAATCTTGATGGCGACACGAGTTTTCTATTAGAGTGTCTCTTCCCAGAGAGCTTGCTCTTGTGGGCGGACAACTCCTGTCAAGTGGCAGGGGCCTCGAAATTTTCTCGTGGAATGCCTAGCCAAACTCGGATGCTAAGCGTGGGCCCAGTTAAGACAACATAGTCTTGGCCCGAGTGGGCGGTTGGGGCTCTCTCCGAGAGCTGTGGCTGAATATTCAACCACTATGAAAGTCACCGTTCGAAAAAAAAATAGCCTAGGTGTAACACCCCGACCGATGGCGGATTATACATCGGGGCGCCACGTATTGTTACATTACTCGCGACACTATTTGGGTGTCAATATTTAATAAATACATTTCGTTGCGCACGCGCAGAACATGACATAAAGTAACATAAATCATATTATAACTTAAAATATTCAAATAACATAATATATCTTGTTACATTTTAATCTAGGTCCAAACAAAAGAAAAACATCCTACGCGTCCAAGAGATTCCCAAAAGCAGCTACAGCGAACCTGAACATGTGTTAAAATAAAACGTCAACACTTGCGTGTCGGTGAGAAATCAAGTGTAATACATATAAATAGATAGCAATATTTGCGCGCATCATGTGTATAACTGGTGTTCAACAAGGGTGTAATCAGATCGTGATCAAGCCTTAGATCATAGCTCATAGTTCAATCCGTGCTCCCAATTGAGCACAAAAACAAGAAAACTGTGCAAGTGTAAACAAAAGAGAAATCATAAACGATAGTTCTCCCGTGTTCATCTAATGGATCCATGAAAACTGCGGAATAGGCCGACAAGACGGTTAATGATCCACACATACAAATAAACAGCCAAGTCTACGTCCATAACACATGGGGTTTTGCGCGACAAAAGTTCATAAACAAGTTTAAGACTCAAGTTTGTACGAACACATGAACATCCCAAAACATTAAAAATAAAAAGGGATTAGGTACGAGATTACTCACCTGAAAAGGTGTGTTGAAAGATAATGCAAGAAACAAGCACAAGTTAACCTATAAATAAGAAGTTATTGGTTTAATGATTTGTTTTATGCCTTGAATATATGTTAGCATAGTAATATGTATCTTTAACAAATTATTATATATTATATATTACCGGAAATCTGGGCAGGACGAGGGAAAAGACGAAGGCAGAGAGAGGAGGCGGCTGAGGAACAACGGCAGAGGGCAAGGAGAAGAGAGCAGAGGGGAGTTTAAGTGTTTGTGTGTGTAGTGTTAAATAAAAGAAAATAGTATTATATATAGGGAAACCCTAGGGAACACAATCCCTTAAAAAGAGGAAAAAGATCTTCTCAAATCAGACAAAAGATATTAAAAAGTACAAGAAGCCAAAAGCAAAAGATATTAAAAGATATGCCGGCAGCTGCAGGGGATGGAAAAGCTGACAGGTTACAGGATAAAGCATGGGAGGCGTCAGAGAAAACACTGTTCAAGGCATGCAAAAGAAGATTTCAAAAGATAGTGTCAGTCACTTTTTCTGTCAACCAATAGGATTGGTGCGCATGCTGCGCCGAAAGTGGCTTTTCGGACAGATGTTGGAACTGACCTAAGGATCTCAAAAGATAAGATAAGATCTCAAAAGAATACAGGCTGACCTAAACAGAAGAAAAGACTTAAGGTCTAGCGCGAGAAGATTCGAGCGCACGCGCGAGGGCGAAGGCAGACAGAACAAACCTTCGCGCGCCGCGGGAAGAACTTAGATCCTTAGCGCGCCGCTGGAAGACTACCATTCTTAGCGCGCTGCGAGAAGAACTACAATTCTTAGCGCGTCGCGGGAAGAACTACCGTTCTTAGCGCGCCGCGAGAAGAACTACAATCCTTAGTGCGTCGCGGGAAGAACTACCGTTCTTAGCGCGCTGCGAGAAGAACTACAATTCTTAGCGCGCTGCGAGAACAATTCGCCTCGCGTATCGCAGGAACAACTGGTCTTCACGCAGGCTTCCTTGTAAAGAGTCTGGCGCGTGGAGCTGCGCAGACATCCTTAGGCGGGAAGAACCAAATGACAAGCAAAGAGAGAAAAGGGGTTCAGACTCAAGGGTTAAGAAAAAGGGGCGGGACGGCGACAAAGGAGAAAAGGAGGCGGGTCGGCGACAAGAGAGAGGAAGAGGCGGGACGGCGACAAGAGAGAAAAGAGGCGGGACGGCGGAGAGAAGGAAGAAAGGGACGGGTCGGCGGAAAAGAAATTATTATTATTAGTAAGTAATATAGAAATATATATATATAATTTATTAAATGTTAAATTTTACAAAGATTAATAAACAAATTTTAAAATCATAAAAAGAAGAATCGGATTCGAAAACGGGTACCTGGGTCGGGTCGGATTGGGCAGTTGTCACAGTCTCCCCTACTTTAAGAAATTTCGTCCCGAAATTTATCTCGAAGTAGGTTGCGCAGAGAAAATGTGCGGGTACTTGATCTTCATCTGATCTTCCCTTTCCCAAGTGAACTCGGCTCCGCGCTTGGACTGCCAACGAACTTTAACAATAGGGATTCGACTGCGCTTGGTTTGCTTTACCTCGCGATCCATAATCTCAACAGGCTTCTCAACGAAATGCATAGACTCATCAACTTGAACTTCATCAAGTGGTATGCGGAGGTTCTCGTCAGCTAAACATTTCTTGAGATTGGATACATGGAAAGTTGGATGCACATTGCTGAGCGCGGGCGGTAGGTCAAGCTTGTAGGCAACTTTTCCCACCCTCGCAAGAATCTTGAATGGTCCAACATAACGAGGTGCAAGCTTACCTTTCTTCCCAAAGCGGACAACACCCTTCCAGGGCGACACTTTGAGGAGAACAAGATCACCAACTAGAAATTCGAGAGGCTTCCGCCTGCGATCTGCGTAACTCTTCTGTCGGCTTTTGGCAGTCAGCAGATGATCACGAATCTTGGCGATTTTATCGGTTGTCTCTTGAACTAGTTCGGGTCCTGTGATTTGAACTTCACCCACTTCGCTCAAACAAATCGGTGAGCGGCACTTTCGACCGTAAAGTGCTTCAAATGGGGCCATACCGATACTGGAATGATAGCTGTTATTATAAGAGAACTCGATCAGAGGTAGGTGTGAATCCCAATTACCTCCAAAATCAAGAACACAAGATCGAAGCATATCCTCAAGGGTTTGAATGGTTCGCTCAGACTGTCCGTCAGTCTGAGGATGATATGCAGTACTCATGTCCAAACGAGTTCCTAACGCAGATTGGAGAGATTTCCAAAAGCGAGATATAAAACGGCCATCGCGATCGGATATGATGCTCAAAGGAGTACCATGACGGCAGACAATTTCCTTGACATAAAGATGCGCAAGTTGTTCAACACGGTAGGTTTCACGAATGGGCAGAAAGTGGGCAGACTTGGTCAATCGATCCACTATTACCCAAATGCTATCATGTTTGCTTGCGGTCAAGGGTAACTTGGTGATAAAGTCCATTGCTATACTTTCCCATTTCCACGTAGGAATTTCAGGTTGTTCGAGCAAACCAGATGGGCGTTGATGTTCAGCTTTTACCTTAGAACAAGTTAAGCATTTAGTGTCACACCCGGCCCTGAGCGGCGGAAACAGCCGGGCGCGCGCGAGTGGGGATTGATAATTAAGCACGGGCCATTGCAAACATTCAAAGATTTTCATTGCGTAAGAAATGTTTAATCCATTACATTACATTGTTTAAAAGTTACATAAAAACATCCAAGTATAAACTGTTGAAGATTTCCACGCCATATCCCCTTTGCGCGGCGGGTACAACCACGCGCATCGAAGGGATAGAACTAAAATCTTCCAAAAAGCTAGTTTTAGATGTCAGCGTGAGGTGCTCTAAGTGTGACTCCATGCGCTACCTAGTTATCTCCTGAAAGACACGTAAAAACATTTGAATCAGTATAAACTGAGTGAGTTCACAAGTTTTAGTAACTTGATAAATCGTATTGCATCATAATCATTCTGAAACATAATTCTGTTAGCATCATTAAAACACATGCTTGGTAAAACATAGTTCTATCAACATATTCTGATAAAATCGTTCCGCGGGTTACGCGCGAACATTTCTGGGAACTGTGCTCGTCTGTGTAAGTGGCGCTGCCACTACGAGCTAAAATAACGTAATATCGTCCCGCGGGTTACGCGCGAACACTTCTGGAAAACTGTGCTCGTCTGTGTAAGTGGCGCTGCCACTACGAGCGAATATATGCTGTAATACCGTCCCGCGGGTTACGCGCGGACGTTGTGCCGGAAAACAAGGCGCTCGTCTGCGTAAGAGGAGCGACCTCTACGAGCGGGCTCAAACCCATAGTACTGCCCCATGACCATACTAGGCACTCGTCTGTGTAAGAGGTGCGACCCCTACGAGTGGGCGGATCAGACCAGCAGTCCCTACCCTTAGAGTTCCAATGGTAAAGTGATCACTTACTCGAATCTGGTGCACTATCATCGAAAAACCATAGATAACTGTTCGCATTGCTCATCATGAAACATAACTTAAACACGTAATCGTTTGCTTAGCTTGTAAGTATACCATGATAAAACATTATTTAAGTACGTGTCCCTCGCCCCGAAAACAGTTTAAAATAGTGAAAACAGTGAAAATGGGGCTGTGAGACTCACCTGTGGTTCTTTGTTAAGAGATTAATCGAGATTCGGGTTTTCTTGGTGTTGGCCTCGGAATCGAAGGTCTAGAATACGATTAAATAACAAGAAATCTATATTAAGATCAAGATATATGGGTTGGAAAGTAGATCTTAAGGTTATAATCTCGGCTTACCTAGTAACAGGATCGGAGCTGGAAACAACGGATGCTTGGGAGAGGATTAGTGCAAGTTTGTAGTTCTTTGAAGTGTGTTTTGGGTGATAATTTAGGCTACAAATTTATAGGCAAACTCAAGGGAACATAATCCCTTGCTTTAGGGAATTGTAATCTTTTGAAATGATGATAAAGTATGGAAATTATTATTATTTATTAAAAAGAGTAGAAAAGTAGATTAAAGATTCTGATTTGATATGGACAGGACATGCAGGGCTGTGGTTGGTGAGAGTGGGTGGCTGGCAGTTGACTTTTACAGTTTGCTTTTTCAGTGCTTTAGACAGTGTACAGTAAAAAGTAGAAGTTTTCTGAAACACACAACCGCCCTCTTTTGGGCGGGAACAATTTCCTTAAATCTGATCATTTGACTAAGTGTTCTGCGCGTATAACTTGGTGCGCATAGCTTTCTGCGTGTAGAACATTTCTTTGCTGCGGGTAGGTGCGTAACCTTCTCGCAGTTAGGGACATTTGAGTTTCATTTGTAGATTCTCCAGGTGGTCTTGGTATTTCAACATAGTGATCAGTCATGTTGAAGTCAATTCCATCCTGGAGCTTCAGACAAACTAGCTCTCAACGTTCCCCGCCATGCGGGTAGGTTAGTTCCCTTCCGCACGCGCATAAACGATGTAGGATGCACCCGCCTTAGCTTCATGCGGGATGGTCAACCCATAGACAACATAACGTTTTAAGTTACATGAAAACATAAAGCCAAATCATTCACGCATGGCGCATATAATATATGCCCACGCAGGTTCTTAACATGGTGCGCTCGCGCAGGGCGCACATAACACATGTACGCGCTGACTAACATGGCGCGCTCGCGCAGGGCAAACATAAATGCCCGCGCTGATTCTAACATATGCTCGCGCCGGGCGCACATAATGTGCCCGCGCTGATTCTTAACATAGCGCGCTCGCGCAGGGCGCACATAACAAATGCACGCGCTGACTATCATGGCGCGCATGATATTTACAATCACCTAATTATTAGGTTGATTACTTAGTTTAAGGGGTTGGGAATTTACCGGGTGTCACATTCTCCCCTCGTTAAAACGAATTTCGTCCCGAAATTTAGGAGACGTTGCTGGCAGAAGCCATGTTCTGAAAGAGGTGTGGGTATTTTATGCGCATCTGATCTTCTCTTTCCCAAGTGAATTCAGGCCCACGCCTTGAGTTCCATTGAACTTTTACCAACTTGATTCTGCTTCTGCGCAACCTTTGTTCTTTCCAATCGGTTACTGCTATAGGTTCTTCTACGAAGTGCAGCTGTTTGTCAATATGAATTTCTTCCACCGGTAAAATCAACGTTTCGTCAGATAGACATTTCTTGAGGTTGGATACATGAAACGTATCATGAACTCCACTGAGTTCGGCGGGTAGACGGAGTTTATAAGCAACTGGACCGATCCTCTCCAGGATCTCAAAAGGTCCTATGTAGCGCGGATTTAGCTTTCCTCGCTTACCGAAACGGGGGACTCCCTTCCATGGAGAGACTTTCAAAAGTACTTTATCCCCTACTTGAAACTCCAACGGTTTCCTTCTCATATCAGCATAACTTTTCTGTCTGTCGCGTGCTGCCTTAAGGCGATCCCTTATCTGAAAAATCTTGTCTGTTGTTTCTTGGATCACTTCTGGACCAGTCATTTGCTTGTCGCCCACTTCAGCCCAACACAGTGGGGATCTACACTTGCGCCCATATAAAGCTTCGAACGGCGCAGCCTTAATGCTTGTGTGATAACTGTTATTGTAAGAAAATTCAACCAACGGGAGGTGGGTATCCCAACTACCTCCAAAATCGATCGCGCACGCGCGCAGCATATCTTCCAATGTCTGGATTGTTCGCTCGCTTTGCCCATCCGTTTGAGGATGATAAGCTGTACTCATATCAAGGCGAGTACCTAACCCCTCTTGTAATGATCTCCAAAACCTTGAGGTGAACCGACTATCTCTATCAGAAATGATGGACACTGGGACTCCATGTTTTGAAACTACTTCTCGAATATATAGTCGGGCTAGCTTTTCCATCTTATCGGTTTCCTTGATCGGCAGGAAGTGTGCTGACTTAGTTAGCCGATCTACAATAACCCATATCGTGTCATAACCCCCAGGTGTCCTTGGTAGTTTGGTGATGAAGTCCATAGAGATTTGTTCCCACTTCCACATGGGAATTTCTGGCTGCTGAAGCAACCCCGATGGTTTCTGGTATTCAGCCTTTACTTTTGAACACGTCAGGCACTTACTGACATACATCGCGATGGCGCCTTTAAGATTGGGCCACCAATACAGCGTTTTAACATCTTGGTACATCTTGTCTGCGCCAGGATGTACGGAATATCGCGTCTTGTGAGCTTCGTTTAAAACTTGCTCGCGCAATCCTCCCTTGAGAGGGACCCATATGCGGTTGGCAAAATATCGAGTGTTCCCTTTAAGTTCCAAATTCTTAATCATACCCCCAAGGCATTCGTTTTTAACAAACTCTGGTTTCAAGGCTTCTTGCTGAGCGTCTCGGATGCGCGTAGAGAGCTCTGCGTGAATGGTCAACCTTAGAGCCTTGACTCGTAGCGTTTTTATTCGCTCCTTTCTGCTTAGCGCGTCTGCTACCACATTCGCTTTCCCCGGATGATACTTGATCTCGCAATCATAGTCATTCAACAATTCAACCCATCTTCGTTGCCTCATGTTTAATTCCTTCTGATCGAATATATGTTGGAGGCTCTTATGATCCGTAAAGATTACACATTTCGTACCGTAGAGGTAATGGCGCCAAATCTTTAGCGCGAAGACAACAGCTCCAAGTTCTAAATCATGCGTTGTGTAGTTCTTCTCATTGGTCTTAAGTTGGCGCGAGGCATACGCTATAACTTTGTCTCGCTGCATAAGGACACATCCGAGTCCCTGGTGTGAAGCGTCGCAGTAAACAACGATGTCATCTGTCCCCTCGGGCAGGGATAAGATTGGCGCACTACATAACTTCTGTTTCAACATTTGAAATGCCGCTTCCTGATTTTCGCCCCAAATAAACGCCTTGTCTTTCTGAGTTAGCGCGGTCAGAGGTAGAGCTATCTTGGAGAAGTTCTCAATGAAGCGTCGATAGTAGCCAGCTAGTCCTAGGAATTGCCTCACCTCAGTTGGGGTTTTTGGCGCTTCCCAGTTTTCGATGGCTTTAACCTTAGAAGGATCGACGTGTATTCCTTTCTCGTTTACAACGTGACCGAGAAAATGAACTTCTCTAAGCCAAAACTCGCACTTGGAAAACTTCGCATACAACTTTTCTTTCCTCAACAATTCCAAAATCGATCTCAGGTGTTGCTCATGCTCGGCCTTGGTTCGAGAGTAAATCAAAATGTCATCTATAAACACAATCACAAACTTGTCCAAATATGGTTTGCACACGCGGTTCATCAGATCCATGAATATAGCCGGCGCATTAGTTAGCCCGAAAGGCATCACTAAGAACTCATAATGGCCATATCTGGTTCGGAAGGCTGTCTTTGGCGCGTCTTCCTCATGGACCCTAAGTTGGTGGTATCCTGACCGTAGATCTATCTTCGAATAATAACTGGATCCCTGCAACTGGTCAAATAAGTCGTCAATCCTCGGTAAGGGGTACCGATTTTTGACTGTCAGCTTGTTCAGCTCCCTGTAGTCAATACACATCCGGAACGAACCATCCTTCTTCTTTACAAACAGTACTGGAGCTCCCCAAGGTGAAAAGCTTGGGCGTATGAAACCCTTATCCAATAGTTCTTGTAACTGATTGGATAGCTCTTGCATCTCAGATGGAGCTAAGCGATAAGGCGCTCGAGCTACTGGCGCAGCTCCTGGGACCAAATCAATACGAAACTCGACTTGTCGCGGCGGCGGTAACCCGGGCAATTCTTCAGGAAAAACTTCTGGAAATTCGCGCACTACTGGTAAGTCTTCAATTCTTCGCTCATCTCCTTTCTCTACTACATGCGCCAGGAAGGCGTAGCACCCTTTCCTTAGGCACTTACGCGCCTTTAGGCACGAAATCAGTTTCGTCGCAACTCCCCTCCTTTCCCCTTGAATCATCAAAATTTCTCCGTTCAACAGTGGAATCCGAACCTGCTTCTCATGACAAACAATTTCCGCGAGATTCTCGACCAACCAATCCATACCTACCACAATATCGAAACTTCCCAAATCTATTGGCAACAAGTTAATATTGAACTCATGACCTCCCATGACTAATACACATTGCTCAGTCCTTTCATTCGCGCATAACTGCCTACCATTGGCTAGTTCTATAGTATAAGGTTTGTCTAGCCTACTGGTCGCTAAGCCCAGGGAGTTTTTAAACTCATGGGATATAAAACTTAGGTCAGCGCCGGTATCAAATAAGATAGATGCATAATGACCGTTAAGCAAAAACGTACCGGTTACCACATTCGGCTCTTCCTTTGCTTCACCCGCGCCGATCACAAAAGCTCTCCCGCGAGCTTGGTTTCCTTTCTGCGGGCAATCCCGACTGAAGTGTCCAGGCTTCCCGCATGCGTAGCAGTTGTCATTGGCTCCAGCTTCTTTAGCACGGCAATTCACCGTCTTGTGTCCTGGTCTGCCACATTTGGCGCACGTGACGTTCGCGCATTCGCCTTCGTGGTGGTACTTGCATTTGTTGCACCATGGGTAAGGCCCGCTGTATCCTTTCCTTGATGGTTCCGCGGCTTGAATCGCGTAAACCCTTGTGCTTTCCTGCTTCTTGGGCGGTGGCTGCTTGAAGTCTGATCCTCGGTGGGAGTTCCATTTCCTCTTGGAGTCAGAGGTTCGCTGCTCGTTCAAGCGAGCAGTCAACATACCCGCACGAACCGTATCCCTTGTAAGGGTGATGGCTCGCGCAACCGCTTCGTCAAAGGTCGGAGGTGCGGCGGCGTTGAGCGGGACTCTAACGACAGGAGGTAACCCAAAGATGTACCTCTCGATTTTCTTTTCTTCTGTGTTTGCCATGTCTGGCACCAGCTGGCAAAGCTCGTTGAAACGATTGGTGTAGGCATCGATATCCGTTCCTACCATGGTGTGGTTCCAGAATTCTTGTTGCAAGCTCTGAATTTCTGCGCGAGAGCAGAACTTTCTCATCAACATTTCTTTCAATTCTTCCCAGGTCTTGTGAAGAGCAACTTCTCGCCCCAAAGTCTTTACTTGGAGCTTCCACCAAGACGAAGCTGCTTCTTGGAACATGCAGGTCGCGTAAAGGACCTTCTGGTTTTCACTACATCCGCTGATGGAGAGAACTGTCTCCATCTTGTCAATCCAATTGTAGAGCCCAATGGCTCCTTCGGTGCCTTTGAACGGCCAAGGCCTACAGGCCATGAATGTTTTATAGGAGCATCCTTTGTCCAAGGCTCCTGATTCGGGTTCTGGGGTCTCGTTCTCTTGGCGACCCTGACTAGATTCGGCCTTGCTGGCCTCATGCGTTGCAATCGCCTGCGCGATTATTTCTGCGAGCTCCTCGGGTGTCATGGTAATTCCCTTGGCTCTGGTTGGAGGCATTCTTTTCATAAAAAGAAAATACAACAAACTTAGCGCATGTACTCAGAGCACATAATGTTCTTATCTCTAGACACTGTGACCCGTGTTCCTAAGTGCGTGTGTGATTTTTCTTTTGAAAATATTCTATGAAAAATATTTCATGCGATTCCCCAAAGGTTATAGTCTAGGTTAAAAACTTCTTTTCCTAGTTCGCTATAACCAGTGCTCTGATACCAATCTGTCACACCCGGCCCTGAGCGGCGGAAACAGCCGGGCGCGCGCGAGTGGGGATTGATAATTAAGCACGGGCCATTGCAAACATTCAAAGATTTTCATTGCGTAAGAAATGTTTAATCCATTACATTACATTGTTTAAAAGTTACATAAAAACATCCAAGTATAAACTGTTGAAGATTTCCACGCCATATCCCCTTTGCGCGGCGGGTACAACCACGCGCATCGAAGGGATAGAACTAAAATCTTCCAAAAAGCTAGTTTTAGATGTCAGCGTGAGGTGCTCTAAGTGTGACTCCATGCGCTACCTAGTTATCTCCTGAAAGACACGTAAAAACATTTGAATCAGTATAAACTGAGTGAGTTCACAAGTTTTAGTAACTTGATAAATCGTATTGCATCATAATCATTCTGAAACATAATTCTGTTAGCATCATTAAAACACATGCTTGGTAAAACATAGTTCTATCAACATATTCTGATAAAATCGTTCCGCGGGTTACGCGCGAACATTTCTGGGAACTGTGCTCGTCTGTGTAAGTGGCGCTGCCACTACGAGCTAAAATAACGTAATATCGTCCCGCGGGTTACGCGCGAACACTTCTGGAAAACTGTGCTCGTCTGTGTAAGTGGCGCTGCCACTACGAGCGAATATATGCTGTAATACCGTCCCGCGGGTTACGCGCGGACGTTGTGCCGGAAAACAAGGCGCTCGTCTGCGTAAGAGGAGCGACCTCTACGAGCGGGCTCAAACCCATAGTACTGCCCCATGACCATACTAGGCACTCGTCTGTGTAAGAGGTGCGACCCCTACGAGTGGGCGGATCAGACCAGCAGTCCCTACCCTTAGAGTTCCAATGGTAAAGTGATCACTTACTCGAATCTGGTGCACTATCATCGAAAAACCATAGATAACTGTTCGCATTGCTCATCATGAAACATAACTTAAACACGTAATCGTTTGCTTAGCTTGTAAGTATACCATGATAAAACATTATTTAAGTACGTGTCCCTCGCCCCGAAAACAGTTTAAAATAGTGAAAACAGTGAAAATGGGGCTGTGAGACTCACCTGTGGTTCTTTGTTAAGAGATTAATCGAGATTCGGGTTTTCTTGGTGTTGGCCTCGGAATCGAAGGTCTAGAATACGATTAAATAACAAGAAATCTATATTAAGATCAAGATATATGGGTTGGAAAGTAGATCTTAAGGTTATAATCTCGGCTTACCTAGTAACAGGATCGGAGCTGGAAACAACGGATGCTTGGGAGAGGATTAGTGCAAGTTTGTAGTTCTTTGAAGTGTGTTTTGGGTGATAATTTAGGCTACAAATTTATAGGCAAACTCAAGGGAACATAATCCCTTGCTTTAGGGAATTGTAATCTTTTGAAATGATGATAAAGTATGGAAATTATTATTATTTATTAAAAAGAGTAGAAAAGTAGATTAAAGATTCTGATTTGATATGGACAGGACATGCAGGGCTGTGGTTGGTGAGAGTGGGTGGCTGGCAGTTGACTTTTACAGTTTGCTTTTTCAGTGCTTTAGACAGTGTACAGTAAAAAGTAGAAGTTTTCTGAAACACACAACCGCCCTCTTTTGGGCGGGAACAATTTCCTTAAATCTGATCATTTGACTAAGTGTTCTGCGCGTATAACTTGGTGCGCATAGCTTTCTGCGTGTAGAACATTTCTTTGCTGCGGGTAGGTGCGTAACCTTCTCGCAGTTAGGGACATTTGAGTTTCATTTGTAGATTCTCCAGGTGGTCTTGGTATTTCAACATAGTGATCAGTCATGTTGAAGTCAATTCCATCCTGGAGCTTCAGACAAACTAGCTCTCAACGTTCCCGCCATGCGGGTAGGTTAGTTCCCTTCCGCACGCGCATAAACGATGTAGGATGCACCCGCCTTAGCTTCATGCGGGATGGTCAACCCATAGACAACATAACGTTTTAAGTTACATGAAAACATAAAGCCAAATCATTCACGCATGGCGCATATAATATATGCCCACGCAGGTTCTTAACATGGTGCGCTCGCGCAGGGCGCACATAACACATGTACGCGCTGACTAACATGGCGCGCTCGCGCAGGGCAAACATAAATGCCCGCGCTGATTCTAACATATGCTCGCGCCGGGCGCACATAATGTGCCCGCGCTGATTCTTAACATAGCGCGCTCGCGCAGGGCGCACATAACAAATGCACGCGCTGACTATCATGGCGCGCATGATATTTACAATCACCTAATTATTAGGTTGATTACTTAGTTTAAGGGGTTGGGAATTTACCGGGTGTCACATTTAGCTACGAACACAGCAATATCCTTTTTCATACCAGGCCACCAAAAAGAAAGGCGCAAATCTTTGTACATTTTGTCAGCACCAGGATGAACGGAATACCGAGATTTGTGCGCTTCACACAGTAGGACAGTGCGAAGATTCTCATCATTGGGAATCCAGATGCGATTGAGATAACAAAGAATTCCACTCAGATTAGGGACAAAATGCGCTTCCGCGCCACACGCTAACTCGGCGCGAAGGTTGCCATTGCTGATGGATGCGCGCTGCGCGTCACGAATGCGTGATTCAAGATTGCTTTGAATCGGCGCGAAGTGAAGCTGCGTGCGCGGCAAGATACAGTTAAGTTGGCTGGGTTTCCGGCTGAGCGCATCGGCTACCACATTAGCCTTACCAGGGTGATACCGGATCTCACAATCGTAATCGCTGATGAGTTCGCTCCATCGGCGTTGTCTCATGTTAAGTTCCTTTTGATCAAAAATGTGCTGAAGGCTTTTATGGTCGGTGTAGATGATGCACTTAGTCCCATAGAGATAGTGTCTCCAGATTTTTAAGGCAAATACAACTGCACCAAGTTCGAGGTCGTGAGTCGTATAATTCTTTTCGTGAATTTTGAGTTGCCTTGACGCGTAAGCGATAACCTTGCCTCGTTGCATAAGTACACAACCGAGACCTTGGTTGGAGGCATCACAATAAACGACAAAGTCGTCAGTACCCTCAGGTAACGCTAGAACAGGAGCTTCGCACAACAATCGCTTGAGCTCCAGAAAGGCTTCTTCTTGCTTCGAGCCCCAAATATACGGTTTGCCTTTGTGCGTTAAAGCTGTTAAAGGCAAAGCGATCTTTGAGAAGTTCGAAATAAATCGCCGGTAGTAACCAACTAAGCCCAAAAAAGAACGGATTTCGGTAGGAGTGGATGGCGTAATCCAGTTCTTGATTGCTTCAATTTTGGATGGGTCAACATGAATACCCATCTTGTTTACAACATGACCAAGAAACTGTACTTCATCCGACCAGAATTCACACTTGGAGAGTTTGGCAAAGAGTTGCTCGGTTCGAAGCTTTTGCAACACCAACCGAAGATGTTGCTCATGCTCGGCCTTGGTTTTAGAATACACCAGAACATCATCGATAAACACGATCACGAATTTATCCAAGAACGGTCTACACACCCGGTTCATTAGATCCATGAAAACAGCGGGTGCGTTGGTTAAACCGAAGGGCATGACCAAGAATTCAAAATGACCATAGCGGGTTCGAAAAGCAGTCTTGGGAATATCCTCTTCGCGGATACGCAACTGGTGATAGCCCGAACGGAGATCGATTTTGGAGAAACAAGAGGCACCTTGGAGTTGGTCGAAGAGGTCGTCAATACGCGGTAAGGGATACCGGTTCTTAATGGTGAGCTTGTTCAGCTCGCGGTAATCGATACACATGCGAAACGAACCGTCTTTCTTTTTGACGAACAACACCGGAGCACCCCATGGCGAAGAGCTAGGGCGAATGAATCCTTTATCGGTCAACTCTTGAAGTTGACTTGCTAATTCTTGCATTTCAGCGGGTGCAAGTCGATAAGGAGATTTGGCTACGGGGGAAGCACCAGGGACAAGATCAACACGAAACTCGACTTCCCGAGCGGGAGGTAAACCAGAAAGATCATCGGGAAAGACATCAGGAAAGTCACGCACGATGGGGATTTCAGAAAGTTTCTTCTTTCCTTCATCGGGTTTGACCACATGGGCTAAGAAAGCGACACATTTCTTCCGCAAAAGTCTCCGGGCTTCAGAGCATGACATTAGTTTAAGACCGTTAGATGGTTTCTCGCCGTAGATATGAAGATTTCCACCATTTTCCCGAGGAATGCGAATCAACTTCTTGGCGCAGATTACTTCGGCGCGATTTTGCGAGAGCCAGTCCATACCGATAATAACATCAAAGCTTCCAAGCGGCATAGGAATGAGGTCGATTAGAAAATCATGTTCATTAAGGTTAAGCGTGCAATCTTTGATTACGGAGTTTATTAAAATAGTTTCACCATTAGCCAATTCAACTGAAAAGTTTTCGTTTAAGTTTACTCGCGGTCGCGCGAGTTTTTGTTCAAATGCGCGAGAAATAAAGCTTCTATCGGCGCCAGTATCAAAAAGTATGGATGCATATTGTCCGTTAAGTAAAAATGTACCATTAACCACATCATTATTCGCTTGCGCTTGGTGCGCGGTTATATTAAAAGCTCGGCCGCGCGCCACTTGGTTTGAAATTTGGTTAACCGGATTAGCTTGCGTAATCTGAACTTGTAGTCTCGGGCACGCGTTCCGGAAATGACTGGGATCACCGCAGTTATAGCACGACCTGGGTCGTGGATTAGGGTATGTTGGTTGTGGGTTCTGCAGGTAGGTTGGTGGTGTTTGTGCAATTGGGTTGGAGGGAAGGACTCTACAGTTTTCCGCATTGTGACCAGCGCGTCCACATCGGTGACAAAGTCGACACGGGACTTGAGGTGGGTGGTGAAGTCTACAGGTTGGGCAAAAGGGTTGGTTTCCTGTGTAGGGTTTCTTAGTTGGCGGGGCAGGGAGTGCTGGATTGGTTAAGGCATAGTTGTGGACTACAGGAGGTGTTGGGTAGGTTGACAGTGGGTTAGGAGCGTGTACTGGAGGTTGGTAGACGGGTTGCTGGACAATGGGTGGGTTGGTAAGCGCATAGGCTTTGCGCCTGCGCTTGAGGTTGTTACGGTTTGAGGGTTCTGGCTTGGTTTCTGTTGGTTCTGTGACAGTCTTGGTGGGTTTGGTCTTCTCAGCTCCCCGCAGGAACAGGGTTCCTGCCCTGACATGGTTGTCGCTGAGCATAGCGGCCAACTCTATGGCGTCAGAGAGGGTTGCTGGGTTCCTGGCCCATACAGAATCTTGAATTTCCATGGGGAGACCCCCAAGAAACTTCTCGATGGCTCGACGGGAAGGGGTAACTAGGTGCGGGACAAGCAAGCTTAATTCATGGAAGCGCATAGCGTACTCGCGCGCTTCGCCACTGTACTGCTTCAAGTTCCAAAATTCCTCCTCAAGGCGCTTTATTTCGTTGGGAGGGCAGAATTCTCTAGTCAAGAGTTCCTTGAATTCCTCCCAGAGCATGCTATAAGCAGCCTCTGCGCCACGCGCATGAGCTACTCCATTCCACCAAGTAAGCGCCCTTGATTCTAGGACACTTGAGGCGTATAAGGTTCGTCGGTCTGGAGGGCATTGGGTATGGAGGAAGGTGTTCTCAATCTTCTCGAGCCATTGGAGCATAACGGTGGCTCCTTCAAGTCTTGTGAATTTCGGAGCGTTACCCGCATTAAAGGATTTAATATTGTATCCGGAGGGGTTGGGATTATTTTGGTTTAAGGCTTGGGCTATCGCGGCGGCCATTTCCTGGGAACGTTGCTGCCTACGTCTGCGCGAGGCTTCTCTCCTCTGAAATCGGCGAGATAGCGGAGGCATTCTATAAAAGTTTTAATTTTTGTTAATATCTTGGTATGGGAAATCGTTTTAGCGCAAGTTATATCGTCGTAAAGCTTGTTTCGCGGAGTTAAATGCTATCAAATTTTGAAGTAAAAGATAAATTTAAATGCAAACTTAATACAGGTAATGAATTCGAATTGAAAATCGACAATTCATGCATCACCATGACTTTCCGAATTCTCAATTTAAAATATCGAGTAAACGAGCATTGAAGGTTGACAATTCATGTATCACCATGACTTTTCAAATCTTCAATTTAAAACATAAAGTTAATGGTAATTGAAAATCAACTATTCATGTACCACCATGACTTCTCGGATTTTCAATCCCCACAACAAACGAATATGTAAGTAAAGAAACGAATGGAAATTTAACAATAAAAATCGAAAAATCGCGAAATAAACATGAAATCATGCGCTGCGTAAGCGCAAGCATACTTTATAAATATCGAGTAATTAACAATTAGCGCGCAAACATGAGATATTTCTCATGCGCGAGAAGAGACTCTTAGGTATTCTAGGTCGTTACGTCTAACCACCTATCCTAAAGTCACGGAGCTCTGATACCAATCTGTAACACCCCGACCGATGGCGGATTATACATCGGGGCGCCACGTATTGTTACATTACTCGCGACACTATTTGGGTGTCAATATTTAATAAATACATTTCGTTGCGCACGCGCAGAACATGACATAAAGTAACATAAATCATATTATAACTTAAAATATTCAAATAACATAATATATCTTGTTACATTTTAATCTAGGTCCAAACAAAAGAAAAACATCCTACGCGTCCAAGAGATTCCCAAAAGCAGCTACAGCGAACCTGAACATGTGTTAAAATAAAACGTCAACACTTGCGTGTCGGTGAGAAATCAAGTGTAATACATATAAATAGATAACAATATCTGCGCGCATCATGTGTATAACTGGTGTTCAACAAGGGTGTAATCAGATCGTGATCAAGCCTTAGATCATAGCTCATAGTTCAATCCGTGCTCCCAATTGAGCACAAAAACAAGAAAACTGTGCAAGTGTAAACAAAAGAGAAATCATAAACGATAGTTCTCCCGTGTTCATCTAATGGATCCATGAAAACTGCAGAATAGGCCGACAAGACGGTTAATGATCCACACATACAAATAAACAGCCAAGTCTACGTCCATAACACATGGGGTTTTGCGCGACAAAAGTTCATAAACAAGTTTAAGACTCAAGTTTGTACGAACACATGAACATCCCAAAACATTAAAAATAAAAAGGGATTAGGTACGAGATTACTCACCTGAAAAGGTGTGTTGAAAGATAATGCAAGAAACAAGCACAAGTTAACCTATAAATAAGAAGTTATTGGTTTAATGATTTGTTTTATGCCTTGAATATATGTTAGCATAGTAATATGTATCTTTAACAAATTATTATATATTATATATTACCGGAAATCTGGGCAGGACGAGGGAAAAGACGAAGGCAGAGAGAGGAGGCGGCTGAGGAACAACGGCAGAGGGCAAGGAGAAGAGAGCAGAGGGGAGTTTAAGTGTTTGTGTGTGTAGTGTTAAATAAAAGAAAATAGTATTATATATAGGGAAACCCTAGGGAACACAATCCCTTAAAAAGAGGAAAAAGATCTTCTCAAATCAGACAAAAGATATTAAAAAGTACAAGAAGCCAAAAGCAAAAGATATTAAAAGATATGCCGGCAGCTGCAGGGGATGGAAAAGCTGACAGGTTACAGGATAAAGCATGGGAGGCGTCAGAGAAAACACTGTTCAAGGCATGCAAAAGAAGATTTCAAAAGATAGTGTCAGTCACTTTTTCTGTCAACCAATAGGATTGGTGCGCATGCTGCGCCGAAAGTGGCTTTTCGGACAGATGTTGGAACTGACCTAAGGAGCTCAAAAGATAAGATAAGATCTCAAAAGAATACAGGCTGACCTAAACAGAAGAAAAGACTTAAGGTCTAGCGCGAGAAGATTCGAGCGCACGCGCGAGGGCGAAGGCAGACAGAACAAACCTTCGCGCGCCGCGGGAAGAACTTAGATCCTTAGCGCGCCGCTGGAAGAACTACCATTCTTAGCGCGCTGCGAGAAGAACTACAATTCTTAGCGCGTCGCGGGAAGAACTACCGTTCTTAGCGCGCCGCGAGAAGAACTACAATCCTTAGTGCGTCGCGGGAAGAACTACCGTTCTTAGCGCGCTGCGAGAAGAACTACAATTCTTAGCGCGCTGCGAGAACAATTCGCCTCGCGTATCGCAGGAACAACTGGTCTTCACGCAGGCTTCCTTGTAAAGAGTCTGGCGCGTGGAGCTGCGCAGACATCCTTAGGCGGGAAGAACCAAAGGACAAGCAAAGAGAGAAAAGGGGTTCAGACTCAAGGGTTAAGAAAAAGGGGCGGGACGGCGACAAAGGAGAAAAGGAGGCGGGTCGGCGACAAGAGAGAGGAAGAGGCGGGACGGCGACAAGAGAGAAAAGAGGCGGGACGGCGGAGAGAAGGAAGAAAGGGACGGGTCGGCGGAAAAGAAATTATTATTATTAGTAAGTAATATAGAAATATATATATATATAATTTATTAAATGTTAAATTTTACAAAGATTAATAAACAAATTTTAAAATCATAAAAAGAAGAATCGGATTCGAAAACGGGTACCTGGGTCGGGTCGGATTGGGCAGTTGTCACCCTAGGTGGGAAAAAGAACCGGCTCGAATAATGAATTGAAACGCAACTGTTTTGAAATTGATTATGTAGAAATCAGATTTGAACCGATTGAAACCGTAGGGTTGGAACGAGTTTATAATTTTCTGGAATCGGTTAATAGGGGTGAGCAGAAAACCGAATAACCGAAGCATTAAGCGACGGTTAATTTTTTAGTTTTTCAGAAAACCAATTTTTGGGTTTAGGTTCGGTATTCATTTTAAAATAATTGAAAAAAAACGAACCGATTAATCGAACCTATATTTTCTACGTGTTTTTTTAAGATGTTATGACCGGAAACATAAAGCAAAAGAATCTACCACTAACGGTGATGAAGATTATGAAGATGATAAAGATTGAGTCTAAACTTTGAATATGAATAAGATAATGAATGAATATTTGGACCAAACTTTTAGTGTTTTTTCGATTAAGAACTTTGTTGAATTTTAAATTCTGCTACTCAATTAACTTTTATTTGTTTGGTTCCACTTAACATGTGCCTATCTTTGTATTTTGAATTCAATATACACGAGATACTTTATTTTTTTGAATTTTTTTTTGTAATGTCTACTCACAATAAAAAAACTGAAAATAACCGAAATCGAATAACCGAAACCGGTCAATTGGTATTCTAAAATAACTGATAACTTCGGTTTTGGTTTGAGTTTCACCCAATAATCAAACCGAACCGTGCTCACCCCTACCAGTTAATCTGAACCGAAATTATTTGTAACCTGGTCAACAAACTGGTTTCAACCCGAACCGAAACCAAATTCTAAACAAGGTTTGATTTTTAAACCGTTTTGTGCACCTCTTGTTTTGATGATTTGACTCGTGATTGATTCTTTCTTCAAGATCAACCAATGTAGTCTTTTAGAGATTGAGTTTTGCAGTTTAAAATGGGGCAGCGACGCAACTTGTTGCCCGTTTTTCTTCTGTTTTGATGTAATTACTAATTTTCAGTTTTAAAGTTTCAATTGATTTTTTATAGCTGATTTTCTTTAAAATAGTCTATTTAATGAGAGAAAATTTTAAAATAGTTTATATTCTTATAGATTCCATAAATGTCCATCCAAAACCGTCGGTTGAGACAAGTTTTGAATCAAATCTATCTTCACTGATGGGTTTGTTTGAGCCAATTAAAAATAGTCATCTCCGACAACTTTTAAGAAACGGCCATCGTTTTTGAAATCCGTCGAGGACCAAGTTTTGAAATTTTGTTTTTAATTTAAATTTAGTTATTATAATCAATATTACTCATATTTAACTTTTCTTTTATTACTTTAAAAATATAAGATATTAAAAATTTTCGATTGAGAAGAGCTTATTTTTATATACGCGCCGATTTAGATTTTACTCAAAAACTTGACCCGACCCGACTCGATTTTGAATAAGAATAAAATTTATGGCGACATGTAGATAAAAATAAGTACGTCTTAACGGTATATTCAAAATTGTAATAAAATTTTATATTTTAAATGCTATTCAACATTTAATATAATTAGTGGAATCATCAAGAGTTTGGAAATGAAGTTTGATTTATCCCCTCGTCAGAAAGCGGTGTTTGAGTGTCTTCGGGCTCCTCGGGCTCAAGATTTCTTAAATGCTCTCCCTATTGAAGGATTGGGCCAACATATGTCGGCTTTGGAGTACCGGGCCATCCTGAAGTATCGGTTAATGATCCCTTTGTTTCCGGTAGATGAGCCGTGCCCGGTTTGCCGTAAATTTGTTTGGATTCTTTTGGCGAGCATGCGGTTTATTGCAAAGAGTTGCCTGGGTTTAAGTACAGGCATGATTTGGTGAGCGATGTTCTATGCGATGTTCTTAAACGAGCCAGAGTTTCGGCTAAAAAGGAAACCCCGAAAACTTTCTTACGGATCCTCAAGAAGGAAGATCTACATTACGACCGGCCGATACTCTTGTTTTTGGGTGGGTAGGGCGAAAACACGCTTGTGTCGACCTCACAGGAGTGTCCCCTCTTGTTGGGATTAGGGACAATGGGTTTGTAGCAGGGCAGGCAGCATTGAAAGCGGCATCGGGCAAGGTTGCTAAACACGAGAGAGCTTGTTTGGAGAATCAACACGTATTTGTCCCCTTCGCCTTTGACAATTTTGGTTTCTTAGCTCCGGATGCCGTGGACCTTTTGAATAGGGTTCAGAAAGTTGTGTATAGTAACGTATCAGCCCATAAGAATCGAAACTTTGTTTTTAGTCGGATTAGGTTTGCTATCCAAAAGGAGGTTGCGGCGCAGCTTGTTGCCTGCTTACTTGCCACTTCATTGTAAATCGTTTGGATGTTTCTATGATATTTACGGTTTTTAAGTCGAAAAAAATTACTGGGCTTAGATTAATTAGATTCATTGTTCATTCGGTAACATGTGTCTTGTTAAGCAAGCATATTTATTAGAGCACTTTAATATTACACTTTTATTCAATACTGATTTTTATCCTCCGTATTACCGGGATTGTTTTATATTATTTGTTTCTAATATTTATTTATATTTTGAATTTTTATCTTTTTTTATTGTATGAAAGTTAATAATATACTTATGGTTTGATGATAAATTGTTTTACAAACAAATGATATGTTATAACCCGGTTTAAAAACTATATGGGTTTGATGAGACCAAAGACCCGTTTATTTTTTTTCTACAAATTGGTTTTTTAATTATAAATAATATATATATATATATATATTAAATAAATCATATATTTTTTTTAGTATATTCCGACTTTATAGGATTATTATATCAAATATTTGATAAGATTAGTTTTTAATTTAATGAGATGTTATAACCCGTTTAAGAAATATATGGGTTTGATAAGACCCATACCCGTGAATGCGGGTCAAATGCATGAGAAGCCTCCATTTAAAAATAAAGCAAATCTGATGACTCCAAAAAAGGGGGAGTGACCACATCGCGACACCTAGGACTTTTGGGTTTTCGTTTATATATATTATTATAGATAGTGCATTTATCATATACAGATCTCAACATCTCATGATTAGGAAGTTTATTGAGCCCGATTATATCAAGAGCCCAATACAATCAAAGTATCAAATCAAAATGTCTAAAATCTCTTATCTTGATTCTTGATCATTCATTCATTCATTCCTACTACTCTTGATTCAAAGTACAACTTCACATGCTCAAGTCTTTTTGACAGACTCGTAACATGTTTTAAAAGACTCGTGTTAAACAAAAGTCTCTGGTCACCATTTACTTATTCTTCACATGTTCTTCCATTATACTCGATTTTTCTATAACTTTTTTTTTTCTTTTCTTTATTTTCTTTATTGTAATTCGTTAAAATCGGTATATCTTTATTATTTTACGAACGTTTCTTCTACTACCCATACATATATGGGCTATTGTGACGAGTCTTAAGCAGTCCCGTCCTTCAGACTATTGCAAATAAACACATAGGTTCGTTAGTCATGACACATACTCACACGTGTCCCGGGCACTACTAATGAGTTTCATAAACTATTCGTAATTATCTTGACCAACACGGTATCAACCACAACCTAAATCGAACATGTATAACAGTTGAACGGATTGCCAACCCATTATATATCCTACACAACCCGACGTGGCCATCAATGCAAACAACCACTTGACTCGCGCTTACAAAACTCGACGTAACCATCATGCTTAAGAACCAAATTTGGGGGGATTGGTTTGTTTTCCCATAACTATACAGGGGATGGGATGCAACGATGTTTTTTATATTTTTAGTCTCTCTCTCTCTCTCTCTTTTTTTTTAATTTAAGAATGAAGTTATGAATAGAGGATGAGATGTGAATGTTCTTAGTCATGTATCTATAATTTGCATGTTATATGTTAAACAAACCATTCAATTACGTAATTAAGATTCAATGAACGTGGTAAAGTTAGGCATTGGTGACAACCATTAGCATGTTAACATAGTGTTATTCAATTATTGATATGGTTTTATAAACATCGTTTAATAATTAAATGTTAGCTTAGGTAAGTAAAGTCAACACATATCTTAGCTTATTGCTTAAATTTGGCAGTAATAAGTGTTTTTATATTTCAAGTTGAAGTGTATCAATTTGTCTAAAACAAATAAATGACCGACACTAATTTAAAATACAAAAAATTAATTATTTCAATCTATTGAATTCATTTTTTAAAGCTAACATACACCTAATATCTATACATTTTGTCTTGCATGTGACTTGAACTTCAACCACATAAGAACACTTACAAGATATATAAAATATGAATATGTTGATTGAAGAATTGGTCTACTAACAATTATTATTAATTGTACTAAAAGGTTTTGTTTATAATAAAGCAAACCCCAGGAATCAAGCCATATGAAAGAAGTCGAAATTTAATGTTATGTTACTAATCTCAAGTAAGAAGTCCAACTTTGTAACTTACTCATTTGTCGTGTATAATATATTTTTATTCTAATATGTTAAAAGTTATACGTAATCTTTCATACATATGATAATAGCTAAACCAAAGGATAAAAGAACGGTTAGTTCTATTATATTTTATATCTTATATTGCTTGCACATGTTATATTTTTACGTTGATTCGAGGATAAAATATCATTCATGAACCATGGTGACGGACGGTTATAACACGCGCTAGCCTACACCCCTTTTTGACATAAATTTTGCTTGTCTTTCCTCTAGGCAAAGTTTTTTCCTTTGGGCAAAAAAATGTTTATTTTTGGTTTCACAATGGTGTATATTTATGTTTAACTATATTATGAATATAATTTTTTTTCTTTTTTTTGATTTAGAACTTTTAATACTATGTTTTAGTGTAAATTTCAAGTTAATTATATTGTTCTAACTTTACAAGTTCAAGATGTATAAAAATGTTTATATAATATTATATAAGAAATTTATTTTCTAAAATTTTGTAAAACAATCGCGTGATATTTTGTTAACGTGCATTTGAAGTTTTCTTAGTTAATTCAATGTTAATGCACATGAGTATGTTATTATTATTGATGGTTATAGACAAATATAATAGAGATGGAAGACAACTTTAAAACCTTATTATTGTTATTATGAGAAAGAAATTTAGAAACTTATTATGATTTTTTATCTAGTATGTTTTATCTAGTATCACTTACTGATTAATTAAAAAAATAATAAAAAGGCAACTGATACGCTACGTAATACATATATTTAATTTAATCATCTCTACCTACAAGAGTTGTTAGATAGCTAATCTTTTCTATGTTGACTTACAAATATATGCGATGATGATAATAACTGCATTTTACCTATAATTAAGGTAATCGAGTCAATTAAATTATAAATAAATCTATACACGTCATGTGTTAGACCTAAACAACTTTATATATATGTTAGACGTAAACAATTTGAATATACCATGATAATGTTAGTCGGTTGTGATGGATATAGACATTACTATATCATGGTGGTACACACCATTTGTCATTTATCAACTCTTTTAAAAGCATTGATTTTCAAATATATCAATATATATCAAACTCTTTTAAAAGCATTGATTTTTAAATATATCACTCTTTTAAAGCATTGATTTTTAAATACATTATTATACTTAAGTTAAATAAAATAAAATTTTATTATGACTTAAATAAAAAGAACTTAACATTCACTTGTGATTCGTTTTCGCCCTTTTAACTACTTTTTGTTCTTTATTGGTTACAATTTTACTATTTCTCAATCTTAATCATTAGACAATATTTGTAAAACCCAACTTACAAATAAATCAATTTATTATATGTATACAGTTATACATCACACCATAATGTTATAACTATCTTTCGTATTATCTGTTTATTTTGTAAATAAAATAAATTGCTTAAAATAATCACTCTTTAACTAATCACATTTTTTAATTAATACATCATGTGCATAGATATGTGTTGATATATAATCTATCAACTTCTCAAAAACTTACTAAAACAAAGCCTTCCATAATAATGGCTTATTTTCTTCTTACAACTTTTCTTTAGATACTATCTTCACTTGCTCAATTTTCATCATCAAACCAAATTCAATACACCTTTCAACAATGCCTTTCTACCATCCAAACTCCCAACACATTTTTCACCCCTCAAACTCCTAACTACACACTAACTCTCAACTCTGACCGCGGAAAATCTTCGTTGCATAACCCTTTCCAATCCCAAACCCAAGGTTATTTTCACCCCGTTGAACGAAAATCATATTCAAACCGCGGTTATTTGTGCCAAGAAGCTCAACATTCAACTTCGGTTTAGAAGTGGAGGCCATGATTATGAAGGGATATCTTACACGTCCGCTATGGACCCTCCGTTCGTTCTTATTGACTTGTCGAAGATGCGCGCCATTAACGTTGATCTTGATGATAGTTCCGTTTGGGTCGAGGCTGGTGCTACGATTGGTGAACTTTATTATAGAGTTGCCGAGAAAAGCAAAACACACGCAGTTGTGGGAGGGCTTTGCACGAGCCTAGGCGTTGGTGGGCATTTCACGGGAGATGCGTACGGCTCCATGATGAGAAAATACAGGCTAGGAGTTGATAATGCGCTTGACGCTAAAATCATCAACGCCAAAGGAGAAATCTTGGATAGAGAATCCATGGGCGAAGATGTGTTCTGGGCCATCCGAGGCGGTGGAGGAGGGAGTTACGGAGTTATAGTCTCGTGGAAACTAAAACTTGTCCCTGTCCCCAAGACTGTCACAGTTTTCAGTGTTACAAGAACACTGGAACAGGGCGCCACAGAGATTCTTTACATGTGGCAGCACGTGGCTCCACTCATCGACGACGACCTTTTCATGAGAGTCTTTATCCAAAACGCCAAGCTACCAAACACAACTAGAAAAACCATAAGTACAACTTACAACGCGCTCTTCCTCGGGGGAGTTGACCGCCTCTTAGAGATCACAAACCAAAGTTTTCCCGAGTTGGGTTTGGGGAAAACCGACTGTTTAGAAATGAGTTGGATCGAATCCATCATGTACATCGCGGGTTTCCCAAAACCGTCCCGACCGACTTTCTCCTCACCGGGAAACCCGCTTTCTTGAACTACTTCAAAGCGAAATCGGATTTCGTCAAAACCCCGATCCCGGAATCCGGAATGAAAGGGATTTGGAAAAGATTCTTCCAAGAAGAAATCCCATTAATGATATGGAATCCATATGGAGGAATGATGGGAAGAATCCCAGAATCAGAAACACCATTTCCTCATAGAAATGATGTTCTTTTCAAGATTCAGTATGTCAACAGTTGGACTGTGGATGATAAACAAGCAATGAAAAGACATTATAAGTGGATCAGGAAGCTTTACAGGTACATGGGTCAGTATGTTTCAAAGGGTCCAAGAGAAGCTTATGTCAACTACAGAGATCTCGATCTCGGAATGAACGACAAAAATGGCGATAACACGAGTTTTGCGAAGGCGAGTTCGTGGGGAAGAAGGTATTTCAAAGATAATTTCATGAGGTTGGTGAAGGTGAAGACCGAGTTTGATCCGGATAACTTTTTCAAGCACGAACAGAGCATTCCGTTAGGCTTGTAATCTTGTAATCGCTTGTTTTCATGCCCGTTTTCGTCTTTATGAGAAAATAAATCAAATACAATATTCATATGAACCAATTAGTCTTATTAGAAACTTAATGTTCATGTACAAACTGGCTATATTAGGTAGCAAAAACGATTTTTACAACCTAAACACACTATCTTAAACTGCGGACAAAACCTAAAACACTCGTTTTTCTTCTTGGAAAAAGAATCGTAGCCTAATTACCGAGACTGTAATGTCACCTGAGCATGACACGTGCCGTCTTGTAAGTGAGTATACTGAACATGTCCTATACAACATAACAAAATTTTAAACCATCATATTTAAGTCTGTTAAATCATCCATTGGAATCTCGAGTCCCATGAAATCATCATCGTGCGCGAAAGCATCATCTTCGATGTTTAACCATGACCCTATGTCTTCCCCTTGACCGCCAAAGTCAACCATTTCAGGTAGCTGCAGGTGAGACAAATCAAGCGGTTCCTCTTCCGTTAACATAGACTCATCCTTTTCTTCGACAGTGGGCTTTGTGTCAAAAGACGATTTTGCCCTTGGTTGACCTGGAAATTTGCCATTAACAGGCGAAGATAATTGAGTTGTTTTTTGTTTCGGTTTTGCTTTAGTCTTTGCGGGTCGTCCAACTTTAGGACCTCCGTTTCTGGGCTCCCGTTCACTTCTCTTTCCTTTTACGCTATTTATAATTACTCTTCCTACCCCTGATGGAGATGTACAAGTCGTACCAGCAGTGACATCATCAAGGTACAACTCTTTCTTCTTACTCCTGCTTGACCATACGTTATCTTTGCCAATAGTTTGCTCAGACGGATGCATGTCGTGGTTGTTCAACATGGAGCTTAATTGTGTACCTAATTTATTTGAAAAAAAATATATATAATAACTACAGAGCTACAGAAAGCACTTGAATAAAGTACCTGGTGAATTTTCCGTCAAAATTCCGTTGATGACATCATCAACTTCTGTATGATTTAACTGTGATAATCCCGAGTGGAACATATCCTTAAACAAGGACTCAGAAAAGCAGCTTTTGCCAGTTGTTTGAAATTCATGGCATCGGTTTAACGTCCGCTTGACAAAATCCAAAGCAGCTTGTTTAGCCATTTTGCTACTCGCACTCTTACCCCAACAGCTCTGCAGAGCATTCAGCCATTCATTAGCACACAAAAATATAATTAAAAATGTAACATTGTATGTGCATCTATGATTAAATTTAACATAGGTATATGAAAAATAAATTTAATCAGAACGAAAATAAAGAACACCCCAATAATATTACCATGTATTTCTGATAGGCCATTTCTGTGAGCTTTTCAAGAGAAAGTTGTTCAAACTCCCTACAAGCAATTAACAAATAGTCGAGTAAGAAACCAAGAATTATAGCGTATAGTTATTTAATCGATCAAAAACTTTAAATAATTAAAAAAAGCACTTACTTCTCCTGTTGCTCCCTTGCTTCCTCAGTTGACTTTAAAAGCTTGTTGAGTAGGTTTTTCTTCCTGGAAACCTATTAGTCAACTATATTAGGACACATGTATCTATACTCGTTAAATAAAGATAGCACTTAGCATACTTTTAACTCTTCACTTTACAAATAGTAAATTGTTGTTTGCCAAATGGATATCTTTAAATAAAAAATCCTTATATTCTTCACTTTAAAGTTTGCATCCTTAAAACAGACTTATACCTGTTGATGATGCTTTTTTTCCAGCCTATTGATATCGTTGATGATGTCATCATCTCCACTGTGTACCAAGTCTGGCTGAACAAAGAAGAAAAACGCATATCAACAACTATAATGAATTCTAGGGCACAAATTGAAGCATGCGTGCAAATTCACACACACACACACACACACACACATATATATATACCACACATACATACATCCACACACGGAGACAGAGAAAGAGATACTTACCACACGTGCAGGGTAGAGTCCAAGACTATGAATTTCCATGAGAAGTCTTTCATCAATGGACGTGTTACTATACTGATATTGAGAACTGGTTATCATTTCTGAATCCGAAAGCAGACCATTGTAGCAATGATCAAAACCTGTAGCAATTACTGAATCTACCATAGACATAACATGATTGCCTGACTGGCTATGTGCCACCTCATTGCATGATCTTAACGTAGAATCTATCCTGTAACTGCTTGAAAAACTTCCAGCAATTAAGTCGGTTTCCGGCTCAAATGCAGATCCATTAACACTATAGTTTAATTCATCATTGTTATCTTCTTCTGAAATAAGGGCAGCAAGAAGACTCTGACAGAGAGAAATTCCCTTGGAAGATGTTAAACTCTCTGAGTATTCACTATTACTTTCTGTTCCATTTTTCGTATAACAGTTATCAATTCGGCTTGTGATGTCAGCAGTAGATCGTATGCTTCTCTGTAAAAAGGTGAAAGGGGGAAAAACATGAAGTTGCATCCAAAAACATCAAAACTTTAACTAGATAAGTATTTTCACATTCAACTGCAATTGCAACTGAATTGAGTTAAAGTATAAAATAAAGATAAGATCTATAAACCTCAAACCTAAAAAGAACCATCACCTCTTGCTTTAAATAGGTCACAGCTGCATCAGATACAAAACCAAAAAGTGGGTCCGTCTGCTTCCACAAAGGGCTTGACAATGCATAAACTGCAATTAACCGCTCCATAATTTAGAATCACATAAAACAATACTCCAAAAAAATTAGAAGGAAAAAGAAAAGGCAGTGAGAGCAGCACCAGGATTTATAACAGCATTTGCAGCAGCCAAAATCTCTTCATGTCCATCATCTGAAGTATTGGGTAACAGAATGAATCTTCGTTAAAAGAGGGTTAGAGAAAAAAAACAAAAGAACCTATAAATCTAACACTTGTAATTGAATAGCCAGCAATTACTATACCAAGAAAATCCGTAGCAGCAGTAAATGCAGAATGCTTTTGACGGGTATAAGCTTTGCGGCCTGAGAGTTTCCTAGTCGGAGGTCGGCCTATTTTACTGTGAATGTTGCATAAAATATGACGTTAGTAAACATTTTAAAATTAAGGAGTAACCATATACACGTATCCTTCTAGAAATTAAAATATTCATAATATCAAATTCACAATTTCAAAACACTATAAATATCATATCTACACACCCATAGTACATGAAATAAGATCAGAATGTGTGAAATTTGACAGTTATGGTGTTTTAAAAGGCTAAATATGATATTATGAAATTTAAAAGAATATATATGAAATTTTATTTAATAAAACAGAAGATGGAAAACCTTTCAGGCTTATCGAAACCAACTCTGCCAGTTCTAAGTTGTTTCTCTGTCCCTGCATTGCCAGCAAATCGTGCAGAAGCAGGACCCCTTCCTTTTTTATGTTGCTTCTCGTTCATAAGCTTATTTTTTCTTGTGGGGAGGACTAAAGTTGACATCTTTTGAACATTTGGGCCATCTTTATCTTCAACTTCAGTTTCTGCAGACTTAAAACTATCCCTAGATCTGATTTCAGCAGCCCCTGATTCCTCTCTTTCTGACGGTGTAGATGACCGAATACTACAATCACCTTTTGGTTTAAATTGTTTAGGAGAATTGACGGGGAATCTTTTTACATATCCACGCCCTTTTCCACTTATGTCACTGTTACCCGGAGGTGGAATTTCATCATTGGTGGATAAAACAGGGATGAGGTTGGTTCGTCTTGCTGTACGTGACATCTTTTGGGGCCTGCGGTCAGCCCACTGGGCTACAGGTGGAGATGAAGACCTTGTTGATAGACCACGTTTACGGTTGGTCGAGCTAATAGGACCAGGGTTCGAACCGTTGGAAACAGTTGGGCGTTGGCCATGGGCCAATTTAGGGACCGCACCTGACCCTGATCTTGGACCCCGAACAGCTGCATGCAGTTTACTAGTAGATGAGGGTGTACCGGAAATGAAGTCTTCTTGGACACTGGCCCTGGTGGTTATCATTATATAAGATAATATGAAACTGAAGAGACGATACACTTCTTAATAAAATGCTTAATTTTAACATTTCTGTTATGAGCATCTTTTGTCTTTTTATCAATTTGTTAGAGAGCTTTTGTCATTTAACAAATTTTTGTTTTCAGAATTAGTATAAATAAAATGAAACCAGTTTCGTCAAAATGATGGTAGGAATGAGTTTCATACTTGTTAAAACCTTTCACAATTGTCCTTTCATGCTCCAAGTTAGTAGTTTGATCTCTTTTATCATGCAGCAGAGATGTGTTGTCCTGCTCGGGCCTTGGGATGGAAGAACGCATACCTCCATTAGCAGCTCCTAGCCTACAACAAATAAGATGCCACCTCAGCATTTTTTTGAAAATCAGTAGAAAAATGGCAACGTAAATTGGTTGCTGAAAACAGTAAAGCTCCTAATTTGCTGCTACATTGTGTCCAGTCATTGGAGTTTGAAATTTCACTCAATCCTATCCATCAACTTAACAATTTCACTTATAGAGGGCATATGAGACAAAGTTTCGACTTTATTTCCAAATCTTTAACCAATTACCTTACAACAGCTAACCTGAACTCCAGTAGCATAAACATAGTTAGCCAGCTAGTTGACATATAATCAAAATCAGTAATCGTAAAGTTACCTGAACTCGTGCGGATCATTTGACCTTGCATCAGCAAGATTCCTTGGATTCATCCTGCTACTATCAATAGGTTTTGCCAACATTGAGCTTGTACTTGGTGCCACATCAACCTTAATTCCAGTGCGTTTTTTCTTCATTTTAGCTTTTTCCCAGCCATCAGCTACAATTGGCAATGCTCTATCCACACCCTGAAGAGTATTACTATTTGGGAGTCTTAATACTTCTCTAACCCTATCTACAGATCCGGATGATCTTGCAGGAGTGTTTGGTCGCACATCTGCCTACAAATTCCAAACACACAAATCAGGCTTGTATATAAAAACTAGAAGACCCAGAAACTAACAATCATCGAAGAAAAAAACACAATTTTTGTAATTGCATATTGTCTAAGTATGACTATTTCTAACAGAACTCGAGAGATACACACCCTTTGGTCCACCATAGAAGTTCTGGTTCGTTTGTTGGGAATGACATTTTTACCCCTCTCTTCAACTTTCTGCTGCTCAAAGTCAAAGGCACTAGTAAGAGCATTGTTTTGAGCACTACCCATCTTGCCAACAGTGACACTAGGAGAAAAAGAGTCAGGTCGAGATCTTTTTCTTGAGGGTATACATGGAAAACACTTGTTGATCACCGATAAAACATCACTAAAAATCTTCACTCTCTCCCTGATAAGAGAAAGACTGTTAGGATATTTTACGCCGGAAAAGAAAGAAAATTTAAAAATAAATAACTACCTGGCTTTGATTGTTGATTCTCGCAAACCAACCTTTAGTCGTTTTAGGTTTTCAGGAGAAGAAAAGGGTTGCTTGCCTTTAAACAAACCAGATGGTGAATCATCAAGTGTACAAAGGGCAGCACTTGCAAGTCTTTTAAAATCTCCATGTCTATTACACTTATATTCAGCAGCCATCGACTTTAAGTCAAACCGCAAGCACTGAAAAAAATTAGTCACTTCCCCTTGACTTACATTTACACTACTTCTTGACATACTTGGAAGGGAAGATAAAATTGGATTTTCCATGTTGTCCCGAAAACTTGCTGATCTGTCCATTGCAGCGACTGTATGGGACCCACGTTTCCCAGTATTATACAGTGGCCTGCCTGGCTACTAGATGACAGATCAAATTTACCAGATGATGCCATTGCACCAATTTATATTCTTTAACTGTGCAACAAACCTTGTTAACACAGTTGTGCATGACAGTACCGAAGTGCCAAAGCACATGAAACCAAAGCTTAAATTTTGTGACAGCCAAAATACAAACCTAAAAAAAGAAAAGGCATATGCATCAGATCAATAGCATAGGTTTAAACACATTATTAATAGGTATACATATAGAAGGCAATCATTGTCAATTTAAAAGATTCTTTGTTGAGTCTGAAGGGAACATGAGTAAAAGGAGAAATAGAACCAAAAGTAACAAATTACCATATCTAGTACACCAACTTTGCCCTATCTACTTCCCACTTACAGATTTCCATTAAAAATGCACGTAATATATCACCACGCATCATATTGAAACTAAAACACTTCCAAAATAGAAACAAAGTCGACAGCAGGTTCTATAATACTCCTCGTTATATGTTTCCATATCACATATAACATTGAGTGAACGAACTTATAATAGACACACAAAACAGGTTATTAAAGTATAAAACCTAAGCATTAAACAGGTTATTAAGTATAAAACCTAGGGGTATCCTAATATTTTCTCAGGGAGACAGGGGTATCCAAATACATAAACTAACTTAACCAAAAAAAATTAATAATAACAAACTTTGCACTTCGTCAAGAAAGTTGAAGGATATCCTGGGATACCCCTGCTTGTATGCTACATCTGCCACTGTCACAGCGCATCATATTAAAACTAAAGCACTTCCAAAACAGAAACAAAGTCGACAACAGGCTCTATAATATCCTCAAAATCTTCCATAAATATATAACTGTTTCCATATCACATCTAACAATTCACAAACTTGGTATAATCTTAACCAGAGGATCACTAAAAGGAGAAACAGAATGAAAAGTAACAAGTAACCATATCTAATACACCAACTTCACCCTATCTACTACCCACTTAAAAATTTCCAAAAAAAAAAAACAGTCTATCACCGTGCATCATATCGAAACTAAAACACTTTAAAATCAGAAACAAAGTCGAGTTACGTTATAATCACTGTTTCCTTATCACATCTTCTAACATTTCACAAACTTAGGGCATGTTTGGGATTGAGTTTGAAAAATGCTTATTGTCTTATGGGCTTTTACAAAAAGCCATTTTGAAAAGCCAGGATTTGGGGCTTTTGGAAAACTGCTTTTTAACCCTTTCAAAAAGCTAAAATAAGAAACTTTTTTGTGATTGCCAAACACATTTAAACTTTTTGGCTTTTTGAAAACACCAATAAGCCAATAAGCATTTTTCAAACTCAATCCCAAACATGCTCTTATAAGGTCATAAAACTACAAAACCTAACCACTGAATCAATCCTCTAGCATATGATCTCAATTAAACATATCGAAATGATCAAACAGCCCTAATTTATGTGCTAGTTGAAACCCTAGAAACCAAAATCGAATGAGAATTATGAAGCGAATTCATCATCGATTACTTTCCACTTAGAAATTTTCAAAAAATAAAAACCACATAATATATCATACGGAAACTAAAGGTCGAATTTCGTTAACATGTTTCCGTATCACACACTCCTAACATTTCACAAACTTAATAAGCTCATACACAGATCATAAAACTACTGAACCTAACCACTGAATTATATTAATAATCTAATTAAAATCACAGCTAATGTTAACTAAATCAATCCTCTAGCATATGATCCATAAATCTATTAATACATACAAACATATCCAGTAGTAATTGAAATCTTAAATCATGTGCTAGTTGAAACCCTAGGAATTGAAATTGAATAATTAAAGCTAAATTAAAGCGAAACATGAAGCGAATTGATCGATGAGATTGATTGATTTACCTTTAATTAGTTGAAGAAGCAAGCTAATTTGTTCGATTGATTGATCGAATGAATGGTTTGTTTAATATTATTAATATTGTAAGGTTTTCTTTTCTTTTCTTCTTTACAATTTGGGGACGACGACGAACGATTCTTATTATTATTATTATTAAAATTATTATTTATATTTATACTTTATAGTAATTTCTAATTTCGTGTGTGTATCGGTAAGAAATTTGGGTTTTTAAAATGAAGACTCGGGTCCGATCATCACTTGTAATAATATTTTGGGAGGATATGGGTTGCGTGACGCTTAATGAAGAAGACCAGGATTTTTGTGATCTCAGATTCGATCTTTGGACCTTTCGGGTATTACCATCAGTGGGGTTTCTACGGAGCTAGAGAGATAATTCTTTGTTTGTCATTGGGTCATTTCATATAAAATGACTAGCTAATTCTCTGTTTGTTGGTTGTTTAGAAAAAAAGTTTATAATGTTATTATTTTTTATAACACTTTATAGATTTTGTAACATGAGCTTAAAGCTTGAGAAACAAAAAAAGAATAAAAAGTTCGTTTAGAAGCCATAACAAATTCATTGAATTTTACTATTTTTGCCCATGTGTTGTGTAAACGAGTCGATCAGTGCCCGAGCTCAGCTTGTTTTAAGTTACGAGAGTTCATGCTTCTTTTTTAAAAGCTAGAGTTCGGCTCGTGAGCTGTGTTTTCAAACTCGGGCTTGGCTCGTTTATTATTTTGAGAAAAAAATCTTAACGAGCCTAAGCTCGGCTCGAGCTCATGTAATACCTTAAACGAGCCAAATCCTGGCTCGAAATCGGTCGTGCAGTGTGAAATTAATCAACACATAGAAGATTAAAAAAATGTAGTTTAAAAACACACAAGGCTCGACTAGCCTAAAAGAGCATTTCATACAAGGCTCAAGCTCACATGGAAGTCTAAAATATGTAAAATTTAAAAATACACAAGGCTCGACGAACCTAGACGAGTTTTTCATATAAGGCTCAAGCTCGCATGGAAATCCATAATATGTAAAATTTAAATATACACAAGCCTAGATAAGCCCATACAACTTTCTCATATAAGACCCGAGCTCTGGCTCAATGATTAAACAGGCTTTATTTTAGGCTCAAGCTTGAAAAAACTCATCTTTTTTCGAGGTTTTTTAACAATCAGAGCTCAAATAACTTGTGAGTGGCTCTGCTTGTTTACAATACTAATGAGATGAATTGTGGCTCTAATTGGAAAGGTGTTACTGGAATGTTCAGGTTTGGAGCCGACTCGACAAGTAAAGCCCGAGACTCTTACTCTTTTTATTTGTTTCTTCTTTCTATAAAATATGTTTGTTAGTTTGTATTGTCAGTTTTGCTCATGCTAGTGTAAATTTGCCCCCTTTCGCGGTTACAACCTACGCTGATTCATATCTATGCAAATTTAAACTCGTCTACATAAGCAATGCACATGTACAACTATATCTGTCAAACATGTGTATTTATATAGGTACACATTTTTTATTTACGTTAAAGGCATCTAGTATTACAAAGATTGAAAATGTGTAATTAGCATCAATGTATTTTATATTACTTATATATATTATACAAAATATGACATTATATGAATAAATTAACCCAAACATTATATATCTCTTATGTTTAAGAAATATTTAAGATAAAAAAGAAAACACTTATATATTTTCCCAAAAGCAGCTTGATTTACTTACTAAATGAAAAGTAATATTGACAATGAGCTATAGGAGTATAGCTTAACTGGTATTTGAGGAAAAGTAAGATTTGAAAGGAGGCTTTAAGGTCTTAAGTTTGAATATGATGTCAACCGAGTTTTATTGAAGTGGGCCTTTAAGCGACGGATTAGTCTAAAACATGAGATGTTGGGATTGGGCTACCCAGAGTTATCTGTAATCACAGACGTATCGATTGTCTTTTGCTATTAGATTACCTCGAGTAGTCGGGATATATATTCATTTATCGTTAAAGAAACAATTAAAAGTAATATTGTATTATGTGATGATGAATTCTTGAATAACATGCATGTACATCAAGTTTTTGATTAACCTTAAAAAGTCTCATTTTAAGGATTTCAAACTCAACTTGTCCTATGTCTTCTCATGTCATGTGCTTCTCAATCATTTTCCATGAAGATGCTTATTATTGCTGTTTTTAATTTATTTTTATTCATATGTAGTAGTTGACCAATTCTTATATTTTTCAACTTTTGAAACACTAAAATTTATAAATATAATAATATGAAATTATCTAATAGAAGTAAAAATGAAATCTGGCGTCGCACCGACCATTTATTTTGTTTTTCTTTTTGATTTGTTTTATTTTTTTCTTTTTGTTTTGTTTTTCTTTTTTTGTTTTTTCTTTTTGTTTTGTTTTGTTTTGTTTTGGTATCATAACAAAAACGATAACGCTAATCAACAGAACTCTTTTGTTTTAGGTTCGGTATCATAATGAATGTGACGGAACCAACCAAAACGTAACGTCAACCGACCGAACTCTTTTGTTTTAGTTTTGGTATCGTAATGAATGTGATGAAATGGACCGAATTTGCGTAGACTAACCGCCTCAACGCCTGAGTTTGACCAACGTCGCCCCATTGGCCAACCTCAATTTATATATATTTTTTGTTTTACTTCTGATACCGTAACCAACGTAACCAAACGATTTTTTTTTTGTTTTAGTTACGGTACCGTAACGAAGATCATGGAAATCGAAATCTTCACGTAGACTCACCCGCATCAACGCCCGAGACCGACGTTGCTCAGGGTTTTACGAACATTCGATTTTACCAACTGAAGTCACGTCAATATTTATATTGTTTGTGTTTGTTTTTGTTCCGTCACCGTAACAAATGTAACCAAAAGCGTAATGAACATGCCGGAACACATCAAATTTGCACACACTTACCGCCTCAACGCATGAGACTGACACCGCTTGGATTTTACCAATGCCTGAGTTTTACCGACCGACATCACCCCATTAGTCCTCTTTGATTTTTAAATTTTTTTGTTTTTGTTTATGTTCTAATATTGTAATGAATGCAACAAAAAATGACCGAATTCATGTCGAGTTAACTACTCAACACCCGGAAGCCGCGCAAAGCGCGGGTAAATTACTAGTTATGAATATAACCAAATAAAATGTACTTAAATTAACAACAAAACTTTTTATACATATTCAAGCCATGAGTCCATGACTATATATGATGCAACAAATTATGTGCAATATTATCTCTAACTTGAAGTGAATTTACTGATATACCCCTAGTCTCCACTTCTTCCATGTCATCATCATACAAATCAAACACCAAATCCACATCCATTTCCTCACCATACATCTCACATATGTTATGCAACACACAACATGCTCCTAGTACCATAGGCAACTCTTGTAGTTTCACCTCTATCCTCTTTTGTAAACCACCCCATCTCCCTTTTAACCTCATGAATGCATCTTTACTATTAATCTTTTGTACTTCATCAAGTTTTTGGTTCAATGAGTGTTGACTCCATGATAGATTCTTATGTGTATAGGGCACCAACATCCAATCTTTTAACGCGTAACCCGAGTTACCAACGAGTCCATATTCGGTCTTCGGGACAATGCTGATTTCTCCAGGATTTGTTCGTCTGTCATCGACCCAGGATACCCGATGCAAATGTCTGTAAACATGCCTCTTGGGTCAACCAGTCCCTGAATTGTGGCTTTTGGTTTATGTTAGTGCGCCTTATGTTATAGTAAGCTTCCGGGTTAGTTTTCGGAGCGATTATCGATACGTGGGTCGTGTAGATTGACCCGTTGACATCCGGGATACCCGAGATGGACCCGAATTCGGTTTTTATTTCCTTTAACCGGTCTTCATCTGGCCATTGGAGGAATTTAGGCATTAAAACGGTCTGAATCGCGGCACAAACTTCAAGGACTAGTTTATGACACGTGGATATTCCCAACCCAAATAAAGTGGACACATTTCTCAGCGGGTCCCCTGTGGCCAGACGATAAATACAGGGATCGCCATACGAAGCATGGTATCCTTTTTCGTGACGCTTTTATCCAACTCGTCACAAATCATATTAAACGTCGATTTACTCATCCTAAACGCCTTCCGACGTGATACTCCCACCACCCTTTCGACCTCTCTTTCACCCATCCACCGGAGACGGAATTCTTGATTTTCTCACCCTTTCTTGATCCCAATCCTTCATTTCAAAAGCCCTATTTTCAAATTCCGAATTGGGTATTTCAAAACTCGAAATCGTGTCGAATTCTTGAACCTTTTGCCTCTTGTTGATAGAAACTTGACTATCGGTTTCAAGATCTTGAAATAAATTAGTATATAAATAAGAGTAATATTCTTCTTGGTTCATGAATGGAGTTGAAGTGACTTCCATATCCATATTTGGTTGTGAAGGTGTTAAGATTTGAGATGATAATAATAATAATAATATGTAAACAAGAGTGTGATTGTTTGTATATATACATAACAAGTAGAAGTGTAAAGAAGCGTGTAAACGCGGACGTTGGTGTTGTTCTTCATTGTCATGCTAATAATATTATTATATATCACTCTCACACTTGTAAAATAGGATTATTACATTAAAGACCTTGCTAGAGTGCTAGTATTGCTAAAATGATATAAATAAGTGTGTCATCATAAAAAAAAGTAGGTGAAAGATTCATGATGTTTTTTTTGTTTTCGATGTTCAAATTTCGCATAAAAAATGTTATAATTTTTCGGGTTGGTCGGGTCAGGTAAGAGAATATTATATAATTCGATATCATAATAAAAAATATGTTAAATTTTAAAACACATTATAATACTACAAGGTTACTAAAAATGGAATAAGTAATTACAATCAATGGTTTGTGGGGGCGTGATGCGTGAATAAGTTTAGGAGCACCAAGAAGCGAAAATATTCTAACTTTTTTTAGCTATTTAAAGCTCCAACTAATAACAAAGTGATGATTTACTGAAAAAAGGAAAAAAAAAGTTAACAAAAAAGAGTTTTAGAAAAAAAAGAATTTACCACTTCACCATCTTAGACCTTTTGTTTTATAAGTTCATTTCTATAAATCATATAAGTTCACTGAAACTTTTTATATATTATTTTAACGTGAAATTTGAAAATTAATGGGTTCTTGTGAACCCACTAAACCCATGTTAGACCCGCCCATGTCTCTAGAAGAAAGATCACTTTATTATCAAGATCATAAAGTTTGTAGTTTTTTTTAACTTTACTATTTCAATATTCCAACAAAACAAACACACGACACATACCCATGTTGCCATCAACCATGCCTTGTCATGATACCATGCAATTCAACCACACATGTATCATCCCTGTTTTTTACTGTTTTGTTTGATTACTGCATGTTTTTTTCAGTTGCATCTTATTTAGATGTTGACATCATCAAGAAGGCTCACTAGAGTATTGCGTCTAAAAGGCAGACATAACTTAATTGAATCACTTCGACGGATTTTTTTTAAAGAATATTTTTGTAATGAACACAACACTTTCATATTAATTTGATAAATAAATAAAAGAATATTAAGAGAGTAAGGGGGGCTTATTGTACTTATATCATAGACAAGGGGTGTGCAAGTGACAAGTTGAAGTCGTATGTTTGATAAAGATAACGCATTTACGCGGTAAAGAACTAACGGTTTAAATTAAGGTTAATGTTTTTTTAATAATAAAAAATAAATAAATAAATAAAAGAATAGAAGATTTGGAAAGTCACAAGAAGGAAGAGACTTGTGTCGCAAGGAATCTTCTTCTTAAGTAAAAAGAAGTACTCTCACTCGTCAATATTTATTCCATTTATCCGTCCATGCTTTATATACTTTTGTCCTTAACTTCACTTTTAGGTTTTATACTATATTTTTATCTATATTCCATACAGAATAGAATAATTAACTACAAACGTCAAAATATATTCTTTTCGACTTATATGTATTTAATAAGTAAAAAAGGTAAGTACCATAAACATGACTTATACGCAAATTCTTTTTTAACGGCTAAATTAGTATTACGTTAGATCCATCTATGGTTGCGCTTGAACTTTTAGTCTTACAATAAGCAACACTACACTAATATCTAACTTCAATGACTTTGCTATTCGGATCAACCCCCATCCTTACATGGCAAACGCGTGTATTCGATTATGATTATAATGTGTCATAAATGATAGAAAGTAGTTTTGAGTTAGTATTTGCTTGTCATTTTGTTATAATCGTTTTGAATTTAATGAATTTTTTTTTTCATATAACTTTCTAATTCTAAGTTTCTTTAGAAAGGAACACCGGGAGGCCTATGTGGTGTTGGAATGTAAACAATATCATACCGGTATCAAAATATTTAGGGTGTGTTTGAGATTCCTTATTCAAGCATAAAAGGACTTCTTGTAAAAATGACTTATAACATTTGACTTTTTTAAAATGAGTTTTCAAGAAAAGTGTTTGGATTAACTTATGAGCAATAAGTTAAGCACGGTTTGGAATAGACTACACTTTGTGTTTTATAATCGAAGAGAGGGTAGCCAGGGTGTAGTTGATAGCTGCATATGTTAGATTAATGGTGGTAGGGATGTAGTTTAGAGCCACATGTGTTAAATAATGATAGTAGAGATGTAGTTGAGACATGTAATAGTTAATTGATGGTGGCAGGGATATATAGTTGAGAGCTGCAATGGGTTTTTTGGTGGTGACAGAGTTGAGAAGGGTGGTACCAACCTAAAAGTTTATAAAGTTAGAATTTCTTAATTTTTAAAAAACTTCCTTTTTACACTTGCTAAGAAGCAGGGCCGGCTTCGAAAATCGGAAAAAAAAATCGGGCCGAAGGCAAAAAATATTTTGGGTCTAAAGTAAATAAGAGTATTTTCTTGGGTTTAAACTTTAAACAATTTAATTTTTAAATTGGTTTTCTTGGTTATGATCTGAGTTGTTTAAAAAACTAATGTATAAATATAGGCTAAAACATGTTTCAAATGATGCTAGAACCCACAATCTTTTAGTTAGGAGTCATACCCTTTGCCACTAGACCAAGTTAGTTGTATTGTAATTGTGTTAAAACATTAAGTATAGATATAGTTTTTCATCAAAATACATATAATTTAAAAAAAATATTCCGGGCCTATAGCCGTCGACTACCCTGCCATATGCCATAGCCGACCTTGCTATGAAGTTAAAATCCAAAAGAACTTATAGGTTACCAAACATCTTTTCATTATTAAATTTAAAGGATATTATTATTAATTTTCTTACAATTAATAAAATTAAATTATAGAAAATCTAAAAATATATATAAATATTAAAAACGATTAATGTGAAAAAACAGCGTAATACAAGTGATAAAAGCTAGTATTATATAAAAGAAAGTTTAATTAAAAATATTAATGGGTTACTAACAACATGTATTTAACCCGTTTAGACATGAATACAAATGAGTCCTAAACAGTAACTTTAAGACACGAAACACAATCTTAAATCCAAACCCAAACACGATAATACGGTGAATGAATTTGTTAATTTGATTTGC
>NW_027500496.1:0-85289 GCF_021521415.1 Bidens hawaiensis
AAGGACATGTCAAACGTTTCCAACACTGGATGAATTGGTAAAAGTCAAATGTACAAAATGGTACTAAATAGTTGAATAAAATAAATTATTGAGACTGTTTTTTGTTCTATTTGTTCGACAAAATCGACTCAAGTGTTGTTTTGGTTATGGTGTGCACGTCATGTGTTCGATGACACGTCGTTTGTTTTTGTATATGTATTCGACTGTGGTTTCGTTGCGGGGGTTGAAATACTAGTTATAATAAAATTAGATCACCCATCACCAAACTTGAATGTATGCACTTTATTTACTATACGTGCATGTAAGATCATTTAAAAGTCCATTTGAAACATTTGATTCATATAATAAAATTTATTATTTTCCTTTTTACCCTTTCGTTATATAAATACCACATATGATATTTAAGCAAATTACTTTAGTGACTAATATGGGTTTTAAGTTTAGCTCATTTCTTTCAAGTTTAGTAGAAGTAATTCAATTTAGTTTGGTGTCATTTAAAAACTTTAAAATATAAGTACGAGCAAGTTAGGAGTAATGTTTAACAAAAAATCGCTCAAAGTACTTGAAAGCATAGGAATTATGTATATAATATTATTTATATATTAGACCACATCAATAAATAGGAATATGTAATGGTGACACACTTTTTGTAAATCGGCAAAACATTTTGAAAATGTATATCACTTGTCGAAAGATAAAAAATAAATTGGAAAGAAAAATATTTTTGGCTTTTACAAAGTTTATGCTAAACCACATCCAAAATATTTTTGAATTATTCTCAAAATAATGAAAAGACAAATTAAAGCAGTAAGCATAAGCAGTAAAAATAATTTATATATTTGTGAGAAAGATCGTAACATGGGATCATATTGACCAACGTCTTAAGCTACACTTTCATTTCGACAATATTATGCACACAATCCAACGATGATAACAGATATAAATGTCCACTTTAAACTTTACACAAATCTTTCAGTAGCTTTACGTTACGTTTAAGGTTCAATTAAACACAAATCTTATATGAACCCCACCTATCCGACCCAACTTTTATCTAATACAATGTATTTCACATGTATTTTCATTTTAACATTCTTAACATAATTAGTTGTGACCTATGCAAAAATAGTTAGAAGAAAATAAGTAGAAGGTTAAAATTTTCCCTTAAGATCAGTATTTCTACACGCAAAAAAGGTTTAATTTTAACAAAATAAAAAGATAAAATAAGTTGAATTATATAGGGCTTTAACAATCAAGTAAGATAATCTCATTATCGCGCAGAGAAAGTTCAAAGCTTTATACGAAACACCAAGAAATTAAAGTAGAAATGATCTTAACTATCAGGTTGGATAGTCTTATCAAGCGAAGGGAATAAAAGACTTGAGCAAAAATGAAAGAAAAAAAATATTGAATTTCTTTGTAAAATGAACGAATGTATACACAACAATCTTTAAACTTTTTGAAACTTAAAAGCAGACATTAACTATGCATCAAGAAGTTGTACCACTATATTTGACAAACATTTAGGTTTATATCTTTTAAGAACTAGTATTATTTATCAATCATATCATACACATCATACAATTGAGCTTACGACAATTTTTTTGTCTAATTTGTCTATGTACTAGGTACCATCATTCCCATAAGATCGGATCAAATTTCTCAAAATTTTACATTTTTCAATACAATACGTGAATATTGGCTTTTGGCCACACACATGCTCTGGGTGGTTTGCCACACCTCGGTCTAAATGTGTGGCTAAAGGTCGCTTTTGTCACACATTTGTTATTTGTGTGACTAAAAACGCACATGTTAGAACTAAAAACACACCTATTAGAACCTTTAGCCACATAAATTAGATTTTTGTGACAAAAAATCACACCTGCTGGAACCTTTAGCCACACTTTTTCAATTCGTGTGACAAAAAACATAGTTGTTCGAAACCATTAGCCACACTTTCATAAAAAAATGTGACTTTTACTAGCCACACTTAGTAAATTATGGCCAAATGTGATCTACGCTCATAGTAGTTTAATAATGATGTGGGTAAAAACTAATACATATGGCCACACTTACGGGTATATGTGACCATAGAGTATTGTTTGTTAGCCACTTATAAGTTTTATGTGTGGCTAAAAGTTAATGGTGACAACAAACAAAATGTGTGACCGTTAGTAGTTAATGGTCACACTTTAATTGTTTCATATGTGGCTAAAAGCTTATACATATGGTCACACTTACGGGTTTATGTGACCACAAAGCATTATTTCTTAGCCACTTATAAATATTTATGTATGGCTAAAAGCTAACAGTTACATTAAAACAAAAGTGTGACTATTGACAATTAATAGCCACATTCTAATTCTTTTGTGTGACCAACCAGACATCCACCATTCAGTAACCAATCTGAACCCTAATCCATCACCTGCTGCTAATACTTTCATCACTCATTAACATCGATTGAAGCTCATCTTGGTTAGGTAGGTGATTTATACTTTAATTTTGATAAATTTGGGTGTTCGAGGGTTTTCATGTATATTGCGCCATATGAACTTGTTACTTATCTGTAGTATTTCGTGAATGTAAGCAATTAGGACTTGGATTCAATCGATTAGTATTCGTTCTAATTTAAGCAATCTTGATACAAGTTGCAAGTGACGTTTTTGAATCTTTACTTCTTATCATTGTTGGATTTATATTTTCTAACGGGGGTTTTTAACAAGATTAATTAGAACCCTAGAGATGTCATAAACATTTAGGGTTTGAGTTTTGTTGAGAACAGTTGGCTGACAGATTCGTTCTCGTTTATTGATTGGTTTGTAAATCGCTGTTAAACGATGATTATTGAACAATTGTTGACTTTAGGATATAGTATGCTGAGTCTACTTTCCATAAAGGTAAATTTTTTAATTTTTGGATGAGTTTTGAATACCTTTTATGATTTTAAAAAAACATATGTTAAAGCTTATTCGGGGAGTAATATTCTGGTCCATTTTTCGGACACCATAACTCCCTAATGACAAACCCAAACGGGTTGGTTCCACTTTTGGAACTTAGTATTATGAGTTTAAAAGATAACCCAGTTTGTCTTACACAATTTGGTTTAATGAATTGATAGAACCATTAAATTAGTTTTTGTTGTGCAATCTGCTGAACTGTTAGTACCTATCTGTAATGGCTGAATTATTGTGAGTTTTCTATGCATGAGAAAAATATAATAAAAATTGTTTGAGAAACCTGATTCATATATCCTACTGTGGTAAATTCTGTAGAATTTATCCTTAATCTTTTCTTTGTGAATAAAACCAGTTTGTACATGCCAGAATCTGTCTCGTGAACTAAATGATCATAAGTTAAGTTGTATGATGAATATTTGGTTGCTTTGCCATGATATGATGTGTGGATACATTTAAGGACTTTGGTACTGTTGACATTACTTATCACCAACGATTTGTTGGGTCAAGTTTTTGTTTGTGTGTGAGTTCATACGTGGGTCTTAGAGTCATGTGTTGTTGAACATATTCTCATAACTTAAAACACTTGTACTAGGTAAAAACGAGCTGAACTGCTGATTTTTTATTGCTGAATTGCTGCAAAATTGGTCAAAATGCATTGAAACGATCTGTTAAGTGCCGAAATGAGCTGTTAAGTGCCTAAACAGACTGAAAAATCGCTGAAACGAGCTGTTTAACATGTTGTTTGCTGTAAAAATGAGCTGTTAAGTGCTGAAACGAACTGAAACTCACTGAAACAAGTTGTTTAACATGTTGTTTGCTATAAAAACGAGCTGTTAAGTGCTGAAACGAACTGAAAACTCGCTGAAAGAGCTGTTTAACATGTTGTTTGCTATAAAAACGAGCTGTTAAGTGCTGAAACAAACTGAAAATTACTTAAACGAGCCAACACGAGTGTTTGTACTCGACGAGTTGGGTTTCGGTTTAGGCTCATTTCTCAGTTTTTTTATGCTGAATGTTGACACGGGAGAAAACATTTTAGTTTTTTTTTTTTTACTTTTTTCGTTTTTAACGACCCGAAACCCGTTTAGACCCGTTTCGACCTTGACCCATTTTGACCCGGACCCGTTATGACCCGAACCTTTTGACCCTGACCCGTTCCGACCCGAACCATAACTGTAACATTCGTCATTTTTCGGACCCGAAAACCCGACTCGTTTAAATTCTTTTATTATTATTATTTTTTTATTTGATTTTAGTTATAAGATTGTACAAAATCCATCCCTTAGCTAAATTTTACCCACTTTTACACCCACCACCTAAGTGTAAGGGCTATTTTGCAAAACCATCAAACAAACCATCTTCTTCTTATTACCTCCTACCACCACCAACGCCTCCCTCATTCTTGGCCCTCAATTCTCGGCCTAAATAACGAAATTGATTTCACCAAATCACTTTGATCCTTAGCGCGTTCCACCGACACTCTAATTATGGAAATTGTGAACTAATTGATAGCCAGTGACAGCTATGACTCGTTAATAACGAACCGCGGCTTAGCCATCCTTAAAACACTATATAAACTCGATCATATTACAATTAAACTTGCCCACACATCCCTCATTACCTCGCAACCATAAACCCTAAGTCAATTCCATCAGTTGAAGCCGTCCCGACCCTCATCGACCTCAAGCTTGAGCCGCAAACCCTAGTTCATCGATCTCCCTTATCCATCATCATTTCTGGTAATTAATCTATGTATTTAGGTCGTTTTTAGTCAACAATTGATAACCCTAACTCAATTTGAATCAACGATAATCAATTATAAGGATTTAAATTCTAGGGCTTTGAATTTGGGGAGGAACATAAACTGCGCTTAATGGGTTTATATTTAAAGTTTCCTTGATAGAACAAACTAGCGCGCTCCTGATGGTCAGCGTGTGTTTTCTCAAAGTATTAAACCAGCCTAGGGCATGGGTTCGAATCCTTCAGGCCCGGTTTTGATGTTTTTACTTATTATTTTTTTTTTGTTTACTTTTAATCAAAAATTTTGATATTAATACATGTTTATATACTTAAATATGCATTTTCTTCAAGAAACGAACTCCGGGTTTAATGTTTTTCGTGTCATTGGACTTTTTCTAACCATGCATCATACATATATATAGATATATGTTGTAAAATAACAATAAATTCTTTTTTTTATCGATCTCTCAAATGAGACGTGTTGTTATCTTACCAATGCTCAAACTATTTTTATCTCGTATTTTTCCGTCAATATATTATTGTATTTAATACTTATTTTATTTATTAAAATCAATAATAATACTAATACTAATAATAATATAAATATGAATAATAATAATAACAGGTCAACAACAAATATAAATATAATAATAACCCTTATAATTAACGAAAGTGTAGATATTAATGTTTTAATGTTTCACACAACCATATCGAATCCTAAAATCGTCATAAGTCGTGTTTTATAATTACTTATTATTATTTTTTTATTAATTAGTATTATCGTTAACAACTAGGAACCTTTTTTTATTACTTATTATTATTTTTTTATTAATCGTCAAGGTGAGTTTACATATCCCCCTTTTTACCGCTTTACAATTTTGGGGGTGGCATGTATACCCTATTTAAATTACTCATTTTTATGTCCACATATATTCAAAACACAATTCAATATATGTTTATGTGTGATTATTGCATGCTCTATGATAATGCTCTATGTGCTTAATTGTTTATTTTATGTTTGGTGGATGGTATCTCATCCTCATCTATCATCATCTAGTATGATCATACATTTACCCAAGTACATTGATTTTGTATCAATAAGAACGGGTCCACATCTATTTAGTTGTTTACATTTTCATAGAAATAGTAATACTCATCATTTACATATGAATTGTGGTTTTTATCTATATATGTATCTCAACTAAAACTTATGTATTCTCACCAACATTCGTGTTGACAAACTCTATTTTTATACATGCTACAGGTACAAGTAATTTACATTGATCAAGATTGAAGATATTAGTTTTACCATAGGTTATTTATTCAAACAATAAATATGATGTAATTGTTCTGTTTATTGAATTTGTGTACTTGTTTTGATATTAATGAATTAAATAATTATTGTCACTTTAATTAGTGTCTTTCGAGCTACTGTCCAATCAATACGTTACGCCCCGGCATGTTCCGCCTTTGGTCGGGGTGTGACAGATTGGTATCAGATCCGAAGGCTATAAGATAGGTGGTTAGATATAACGGCCTAGTAGCATGCTTAGGGTCCCTATACGTGATATGCCTTTACGTGTTTGCACCCTGAATTATATTATTGATTGCAGAAGCTTAAATATTATTTAATGATTTAATATTATTCTTGTACACAAAATCACACACTTAATCCAAGGCTATGACTCACTCTCAAAACTGTTTTCAAAACTTTAGGACGATTTTTAAAAAAAATGGGAAATTCCTTAAGAAATCCCGCCTTTTCATTCCCCTCTCCTTGAGGATGATTCGTGGGACGGATATGTAGTAACTGTAAGAGGGACGCACTTGTTTACCGAACCCTGGACACCAAGGCTTGCGAGCCTAAGGAAGTGCAATGCGCATAAATCTCAATCAACCGCGATACCTGGTTGCCTTCCTGGAGTGTTCGGTAAGGGTGTGGAACTTATTAGGCCAAAGCATACACCAAACGTACCCGAATCTGCTACCCTTATTGTATCAAACGTGGTCATGTGACGATCACACTCTTAAATCAATTATGAGATTTTTTTCCCTAATTTTTTTTGTTATTTTGTTATGAATGAAACTTTTTTTTTTCTCAAATTATCAATTTCATCAATACTCTATGTTAAGGTTATTAAAATTCTATTTTCATGAATTTTCACAAAAACTCGAAATTTCACATAGCTATACAATTTTTCTTTTTCCAAAAAAAAAAAACATAATAAATTTTTCACGTGTCGTCATTGTCGCATGTCTTCTTCCCACCTTATCAACCGTAACCGTCGCACCGGCAACTCAGGCCGTAGCATGTTATCCCGCATCGCTAAGGGAATCGTGGAAGCCCTCCCAACAATCATCTCTCAACTCCAAACTGTGAATTCTTCTTCATCACCCACAACTCCTAACCCAATTGCTTACCCCCTCAAACAATTCAAGAGTGCCAACCCACCCGAATACCACGGTATCGACGGTGCTATCGTTCTCCTCCAATGGTTCGAAGAAATGGAGAGCATATTCCTCCAATGTGAATGTCCCGAGGACAAGACAACCAATTACGCCTCGAGCAAGCTTAAGAAGAATGCCCTGTAGGTTCCCGGACGGATCTTACACGGGATATCGCTATCTACGTAGGTGCGGAATCCCTGCGTAGGTAGTTACGAGCGTAGAATACGTAAAAAAATCACACGCGATACAAACGAACACGTTATATATTATAACTTGAAACACGTCTATTACAGACTCTCGACACGTTCACTGAACTACTGAATTACACGTGAATAACCTGAAAACTATATTTTTAACCGTAAACCCGTAGGCTATATAAATACACGACAACTTCGCCTCAGGCGAAGTTGTCAGTAACTTCGCTCGTTGAACAAGTTCGCCTAGGCGAACTTGTCGACAACTTCGCTTGTTCAACAAGTTCGCCTAAGCGAACTTGTTGACAACTTCGCTTACATACATAAACATAAACTTAAACATAATTACATTACAGACTCGATTACAAACGCTAGACTATGAACTACTGACATTTATGTACCAACAGACTCCCTCTTGGCAGTAGCTTCATATCTTGATCTTCAAAGCTTGTGTCTTGTAATCTCTCGTCTTCTCTCTTCACCTCTTCAAGCATGCACTCCCTGTCTAACACATACAGAAACCAACTTCTGGTACTTCTTAGCTTCCTATTTCCAAGCAGGAATGTAGAAAATCTTCTTAGCATGTAGTACCTGCAAGTCAGCTTGAGACAGATTGACTAAGTGCATAGGATCATACACTCTCATGATCTCTTGCTCATCTTCATCCTCCATGACCGCTTCAGCAGTTTCACAATCCACGTACCACCACTTCAAGTCTTTCAAGACGTTCTTGGGCATCACCTTCATCGGCACTTCTTTTAAATGACGGACTGGTTTATACTTCATAACCATCCATGGTTTGCCGTCTGCCCTCATCCCTCTATCTTTGTCTTCTACTAATTTCCCTTTCTGAGGCTTCAGAAGTTCAAACTTTTTATCTTTAATGGCCTCCTTCCAAACAATTTTCCCAATTACTCTCGCCATGTTATCATCACTTCTGTTTATCAGCCCCAGTCTTGCTAAGTCTTTCACCTCACACTCCGGTAAGGTATTCAGGGATCTTAACATCTTCTTGAAGTACTGAATGCCATCGTAACGTTTGATCACAAATAGTTTCAACTCTTCATCGTACAACCAGCATATGATTCCCTTCTTTGATTCTGCATATCCCTTTATATTATACGACTTTTTGAACATCGTCGGTACTGCTGGCTTCTTCGTCTTTACAAACCACTGAGCGCAGCCTTCCTTCCAGTTTGGCTGATCTTCCCACTCAGTGTTGTCAACCACAGCATCTTCACATATAGTCGACTATTCAACCACAGGGATCTCATGCTCTACATTTTCTTCAACAATCTCTCCTTCTTCTATCACATTCTCAACCACAATTTCTGCACCGATCTTTTCAATCTCATCGATTGGCAGAACATCATCTTCATTTATCAACTCATCATCCTCTAACATATCGTCTATCTCTTTCAGCGCATCAATCATATCATCAACAATCTCAACATCTTCAACCACATCCACATCATCACCAACAGCAACCACATCATCACCAGATGCATACTCCCCCTCAGTTGTGGAAGCCCCAAGAGCTATAGTAGTTCTTGGCAACTCACCTCCTGCATCTTTCGATGCATTGGGATCATCGTCTCGGTCTTCTCTTCTTTTGGTCCACAGCTCATCTCCTCTACAGCTCATCTCCCCCTGAGATGCCAAGAACACCTTCAAGGCATCTATAACTTTCCCGTGCTCAACCAGGAGGGATGCCTACAGTTGATTTGCTTCCACTAGGCTTTGAATAGTCTTGGACTGCTCAGCTACAATCCGCTCTAGTGAAGCTATTCGTTCCGAGTCTGAAGTGGGCGTGACCGCAGGTGGTACCGTACCCGATAACCATGAACACGTAATACAAGTTTGTAAATCTCGGTTTTGAAAGGTCACCGGACCGAGGTCACGAAACCGTTCAAAATGACCTATGAAAAGCATCACTGTCTTTGGATATACGGTTAATCGATAACACACACCTTGAATCTATGAACGAAACTGAGAAAAAGGATCGAAATCGGAAACGAATCAAGTTCGCCGGATAATAGTTAAGTTCGCCGAGTTTCTCGGAACAACTTCGCTGATATTTTGAAATAATGAATATTTTACTGTTTGAAATCCTTATATAGGGTCAGAGTTGGTCAGGCGAAGTTACGGAGAACTTCGCCTAGGCGAAGTTATCCACAAGTTCGCCTGATTCAACAACTTCGCCTATATTTTCATAACCAAACCTTATAATTTTGAACAATTTGAATTAACTCTTTAAAACTTCCCTTTAAGAAATAAACGACATGATCAATTCTAAGTAACCAGTTAAAAAATCATAAAGCTATCTAAGTACAAAAACGTAAAAAATTTAAAGTATAAGGGATCAAATTTAAGTCTCGATAGGGACTGCTACGTTTTAGAAAAGATCCGAACAGGAATCATACTAACTACGTGACTGTCACATAGATCCGTGTTTAGCTGTATTATGACATATAGAGACAGGTTGTAAGCAGGTAATATACTTAAGATGGTTTTCATCGTTTCTGTGATACGAGTTAGGTTCAATTAATCCTTAAAATTTAAGTGGGCAACTACTCAGAAATATTGATTCCTCCTATCTGTCCTCAAAGCGTATTTGGCTTTCCCCAAGTCACCCCGAATTGACTTCGACCCATAGTGTCTGATTAACTTGTAAGTATTCTTTGTCTGCTTCCCGTACTCATTCTTACTCCATGATTGAGAAGTCTCGATATCTTGAACTCTCGAATGTTACAATAACTCATAAGTACTAAATTTTTTTTTTTTTTTTTTTTTTTTAACAACATAGACTTCAAAGTAGAAATTAACTGCAAGTCCCGAATCTGGATCACTGCAGTATCTTGAAACGCTATCTTCACGGGAATCAGAACACACATGGGTTCGTGTATGACTGGGTAATCACTTTTCTGCCTATCATTCGGAAAGATATACATGAAGACACGCAAAACTCTTAAGGAGTTTCCACATAAAATCAAGTAAAATTTAATTTGTATCACATCTACTTTTACGCACCATAAAAAGTTACCATGACATACAATGATTGTCCTAAAGCCTTTTAAGCCTAATAACTTCACTAGTTAAGCACACAAAGTTAGTATATCTATCATTTTCCATGGTTGGATCAATTTTCCGTTCAACATAGCTAACTAACTTCTTACGAAGTAACAGACTTGAAAAGTAATTTCATTTCCCAAAAAAATTTTGACTTCAATCGCCCCGATCACGTCAAAGTCTTCAGGTAAACGGCAATCCTGAAGATCCAATGGATCAACTGGACCGACCACATACAAGTATGTGTCCTTCAAACTATGTATGAACGACTAATTTTCAGCGACAGAAAGAAAACACATCATAACCGCCCCGGTCACTTTCAGTCATCTGGTTAATGGCGACCCTCATTCTCTACAAGTAGAAACGAGGACCAAAACATATCCGAGGATATGTCCATCAAACTGAGGTAACCGACTAATTTTAAGCAATAGTGACGTTTTTTATTTTTATTTTTTTTTATTTTTTATTTTTTATTTTTTTTTTAAATAAACACAAAAAACATGGTTACTCGGGATTGATCATCCCGTTCAGCTCAATTAGGTTTTGAAATCTGGATTTATCAAACGCTTTTGTAAATAAATCAGCGAAATTTTCTAGCGTATCGACCTTTTCGACCTTAATCAGTTTCTTCTCAGCACAATCCCGTATGAAATGATGACGAATGTCAATATGTTTAGTTTAACTATGTTTCACGGGATTGTTAATTACTGAGATGGCAGCAGTGTTATCAATAAAAATAGGAGTGAGTAAGAAATTCAGACCATAGTCGCGCAATTGTTGCTGAATCCACAAAACCTGAGAGCAGCAGTTGGATGCTGCCATATATTCAGCTTCGCACGTAGAGATTGCGACTGATGTCTGTTGTCGACTTCCGACTCTGATTGCACCCTCCATAATCAGAATCCGTATAAGCAACCAGTTCCACGTCTCCTCCCTTCGGGTACCACAACCCTAGCTTCGGCTTGCCTTTGAGATACCGCAGAATCCTCTTCACACCCTTCATGTGAGATTCCTTTGGGTTTGCCTGAAAACGAGCACAAAGACAAACAGCAAACATTATATCAGGCCTAGAAGCAGTCAAATACATCAAAGAACCTATTATAGCCCGATACTGAGTTGGGTCCACATCTGCGTCACCGTCTATTTCAGCTCCCAACTTGTGGTTGACGCAAATTGGAGTGTCAGATGGAGAAGAGTCCTCCATCTTGAAGCGCTTGAGGACATCATGAACATATTTTGTTTGATGAATGAACATCCCATCCTTCTTTTGATCAACCTGCAATCCTAAAAAGAACGTTAGTTCACCCATAGCACTCATCTCAAACCTTTTCTTCATGACGGCCTCAAATTCCTGACACATGGAGACTCTTGATGCAGCAAATATGATGTCATCCACGTAGACTTGAACTAGCAGGAAGTCACTTCCATCTCTCTTCACAAACAGTGTGCTGTCAATCAAACCCCTTTCAAAACCATTCTCTAGCAAGTAGTCCGATAACGTTGAATACCAGGCACGAGGTGCCTGATGTAATCCATACAGCGCCTTGCTCAACTTGTACACGTGATCAGGAAAGTCTGGGTCAGGAAAACCCGGAGGTTGCTCAACATACACAACCTCATCAAGTTTCCCATTGAGGAACGCACTCTTCACATCCAACTGAAACACTTTCATCTTCTTAAAAGCAGCAAACGCCAAAAACAATCTTATCGCTTCCAACCTGGCCACCGGAGCGAACACTTCATTATAATCTATCCCCTCTTGCTGATTAAAACCTTTAACGACCAGCCTCGCCTTGTTTCTTATAATAATCCCCTTTTCATCTCTCTTGCACTTAAACACCCATTTTGTGCCTATCGCATGCACATTCCTTGGTTTTTCAACCAAAGTCCAAACTTCCATCTTCTTAAATTGAGCCAACTCTTCTTGCATGGCCTCGACCCACGAGCTGTCCTTAAGAGCCATTTGATAATTTTTCGGTTCAATCTGGCTAATAAAGCATGAGTACAAACATTCGTTCATTATACCCGTTTCCTTAATGCTTGTATAAACACAGGTGTGCTCATTCAAGCTACTTCTGGTTTGTACACCGGAGGACACATCACCTATAACATTCTCCAAAGGGTGATCTATGTGAATTCTCGTGGTCGGAACAGCACCGACACGCAAATTATCTTCTAAATTAGAAGAGAGCTCATCAATGGTTGTTTCTGGCTGAGAGTGAAATGGATTGATAAACTCTTCTTCAGGAGAGACAGCAGGGGAACCGATAGAATTTGATGAGGAAGGTTGACAATCATCAAATAGATGTCTATGTGCCAAATTTTCCTCCTCATCTAGAATCATCTTCGTAGCAACACGTTCTTCTTCTTCTGTACAAAACAAATCAGGTATGTTAAAAGACTTGAAGAGCCTATCATAGTCGAAAATCCCAGGAGGTCCGATGCTCGGTCTTGGCGATCTGTAACTCGTAATGTCGGTGTTACATACCACCTCAACCTTGCCGTTCGTTGTATTAAAGACCCGCCTGTTGGGAGTCCCAACTTCATAGCCGACTAAGATTCCTTCATCGGCTGCTTCACCAAACTTTGAATGTGCCTTTAAAATTGAACACGGGGACCCGAAAGCTTCAAGTCCACACAAATTGGGCTTTCTCCCATACATAAGCTTGTAGCATGTTTTATTAAGTCTTTTTACCGTTAAAACTCTATTCAGTACATAGCAAGCTGTAGAAACAGCTTCAGCCCAGAACACCACCGGAAGCTTCGAATCAGCCAGCATAGTTCTGGCTCCTTCAATTAAAGTTCTATTCTTCCTTTCAGCCACTCCATTCTGTTGCGGAGTATACGGAGCGCTGAATTGGTGTTCAATCCCTCTTGACAGACAGAAGATCTCCATTTCAAAATTTTTAAACTCGGAACCATTGTCACTTCTGATGAACTTCACTCATTTATCCATAATGTTCTCAACTTTGGTAATCAGATTCTTCACCATTTGAGCCGTTTCGTCCTTTGATTTCAGGAAGTATACCCACGAGTATCGTGAGTAGTCATCAGTGATCACCAAGCAATAAGTTGTACCACCTAGACTTCTTACATTCACAGGACCGAAGAGATCCATGTGAAGCAGCTCTAGTGTACTGGCAATTGAGTTTACTTTCTTGGTGAGATGGGACTTCTTGTGCTGCTTTCCCTTTTTGCACGCAAGACATTTGTCTTCAAAATTGAAACTTTTTAAGGGAACACCCAACACAAGCCCATGTCTGACAATATGGTTCATCTTCCGAAGATGAATGTGCCCCATTCTCCTGTGCCACAGTTCAGATTCCGATTCGCTTGCTTTCGTCAAAAGGCACGATTCTTCCGTTGACATTTCAGTTGAACATAAATCCATCATATACGTATTTCGATCACGTGGAGCCTTCATTACTATCCACTCCTCTGGTATTTGAAAACCAGGCTTCAACACAATCGCATCAGTCTTCGTGAAGTGTACGGTATAATCTTTATCACAAATCTGCGACACACTCAGCAGATTGTGCTTCAGTTCTTCAACAAAGTTCACATTTTCTAACGTCATCTTCCCGTTAGTTACCGTACCCCTTCCTGTTATTTTGCCTCCACTCTCACCGGTAAAACTGACTCTCGCTCCTTGAACAGGTTTTAAATCTTGTAACAAATTCTTGTTACCAGTCATGTGCCGGGAACAGCCGCTGTCCACAACCCAAAGATTATTGGAAGCCCTGTTCAACTGTTCCTGCACAAACAAAAGAGATTATTAAAATTTGGGGACCCAAGACCTCTTGGTCTTGGGTCGATTAACCTTCTTAACAGAACTCACACACCTTGGCTGACCAAAATTAGCATTAGATAAATTTCCACGAGTCCTAACAGGATACCTCCTTGGAGACTGATAGTGAGGCCAACCAAACCGACGAACATTAAGAGAATCAAAAGAATTATAGCATTTGGTTTGGTTATTAGTAGTGTAAAAACGAGATGTGTTTCTTTGAAAACCTGTATTATCTCTCAAATTTGAATGGTTTTCATTTTTAACATTTAAACGATTACCAAAAACCTTAGTCTCAGTTTTCGAGGGCCTCACCTCTCTGAAACGCTGCTTCAGAGGGCAATCAGCAACAAGGTGCCCTGTTTGATTACATCTAAAACAACACCTATGTTCAGCTTTCTTTTCAGCAGATGTTTTAGATGTGGAGGCAGTATTACCATCCGTACGTCTCACATAAGATGGGACATATGGGTTGAGTGGAGTACTCCTTTTAGTTGATTTAACTTTTTCTCCACTAGTGGGTAACACTCCTCTCTTTTACTCTCTAGACAAATGAACTATAACACAATACTCTTATTTTCTGGATACAAAACCTAAACAAGACACACATATATATAGACAAAACATCTTCTCGGGCTTGGGCTTGGGCCAGTAGGCGAAGTTGTGATAACTTCGCCTAAGGCAGAAGTTGTTACAACTTCGCCGTTGGCGAAGTTGTTCTAACTTCGCCTAGGGCGAAGTTGTGCTAACTTCGCCTGTGGCGTTCCGCTGGTCTGAATTGCATAGCGACGGTCACAAAATGCACCAACAGTCTCCCCTTTGACCGTTGCTCTCAATTCTAACAAACACAAAAGATCATCTGTTACAAAACATGCACCAACATGCCCTCAATTGGTGGAATGGTGAGAAGCACATGCTTGGCGTTGAGGTTTCCATGGCCTTGCCATGGGATGACCTCAAGAAACTTATGCTCAAGAAGTTCTGCCCGAAACATGAGATTCGGAAGCTAGAAGAGGAATTTTGGAATTTGAAACAAGAAAGTGGCAATGACATCGCCTACAATGATCGTTTCCATGAACTGAGCCTTCTCATTCCCCACATGGTCACTCCACTTGAGCGTGCAATCGACAAGTACATCTCGGGTTTGCCTATGGAAATCCAAGACTCCGTTCTAAGTCGTGACCCTTAAACGCTCCATGATGCCATCACCCTAGACGGTACCCTCACCGAGAACCACTTTAAGGCCGGGACCTTGACGAGGAAAAATTCCAAGAAGCCCAATGATAAGCCTGCATCCGAGCCCACCAAAGAACCTAAGCCCGAATCTCCCAAACCCGAGTTTTCTAAGCCCGAATCATTCAAGCACAACAACTCTCACCATTACCGCAACAGTAAAAGAAAGTCCAATTCCCAAAACTATGTCTTGGCCCAATCGCAAACCAAACCCACCAAGAAACCCTACACAGGACCCCACCCATTATGTGATACGTGTAACTTTCACCATTCACCTAACCTCAAGTGTCGACAATGCACCCATTGCAATCTATTTGGTCACCTCTTTACCACATGTCGTGAACGCAACCAACTTTTCATGCAACCATTTACCTCACCACTTACCCAACCCTTACTTTATGCTCAACCGTTTACTCAAGCACCCTCAACTATTAGAGCTTGTTACAATTGTGGAGACCCTAGCCATTTTCGCAATGCATGCCCAAGAATCTGTAGGTCCCCCCGGGACGTCGCCGATCGATACGAGATCCGCATGAGGTCTAGGAGTGCGGAATCCTCCTAGACTCGTTTATTGGTGTAAAGATAATGAACACAAACACGTACACGAACAAATACACAAACAAATACAAGAACGGGATAAACAAATCTGCAGATTCTTTATAATAATCAAAACACGTTACATACCGTAACCAAACAGAAAACACGACTGACCCGAGGTGAGCTCTACCTCGGGTCGTCTCACACGACACTTCCTCTCTTTTACTCTCTAGACAAATGAACTATAACACAATACTCTTATTTTCTGGATACAAAACCTAAACAAGACACACATATATATAGACAAAACATCTTCTCGGGCTTGGGCTTGGGCCAGTAGGCGAAGTTGTTCATAACTTCGCCTATGGCGAAGTTGTGATAACTTCGCCTAAGGCAGAAGTTGTTACAACTTCGCCGTTGGCGAAGTTGTGCTAACTTCGCCTGTGGCGATCCGCTGGTCAGAATTGCATAGCGACGGTCACTAAATGCACCAACAGTCTCCCCTTTGACCGTTGCTCTCAATTCTAACAAACACAAAAGATCATCTGTTACAAAACATGCACCAACAGACTCCCTCTTAACTGATGATCTTCTGTTTGCTCTTCAACCAGCCGTGTCTGAAACTGTCTTGTAGCTTCACAAATCTACCAATCACCCAGCGTCTTCCATATCAGATCTCCCTTTCAGTGTAAGCTTCTCCGACTATAACGATTGAGGTCTTTGAAATGCATGCATCCTCGTGCCAATAGATCATCTCAACCAATCACGTGAGTCCATCTGACTTCACCAACACGTGAAGTTGGGCTTCCTCCACAACTTCACCAACTCGTCGGCATACGATAAGGTTTAATCTTCAACTACTCAACATCAAGTGATCAATTTCATCACAAAACCACCTTGACAGAATCTAACACATGACCATTAATTAATCCGAAGCATCTTCAATCACCAGGGATAACGAGCAAGAACATAAACACTTTAGTTCCCGATTAAATCCAACTTGTTCCAGAATTTTCACTCTAATAAATAAGCATCACGTTTCAGGATCCAATTCTCGAACGCCTTGAAAGTAACATAAATAATATGCTCTGACCGCAATCCAGTAATGACAAAAACCTTCAGTTCAATTTGACTTTCTTCAATTGGTCACCTCGAACAACAACAATTTCATTGCCCACAAACACCCAAATATGTGTCAATATCCAGTTTCAATCAATATCCCATTCACAAACTCAACTCCAAATCCAGAGTTGACACGTATTTGTTCACACGTAAGTCCAAGAGATAACAAGATCACTCGTTGATTGAACAACACCTTCGGTCTCACAATAATCGTGTACACCTGGCCATACAGACGAAAACACCAAAATACTTTTTTTTTTTTTTTTTTCTCGTTAACTTCGCCTAAAGTTAACTTCGTCTGTCCATAACTTCGCCTGGCTATAACTTCGCCGAGAAGTCAACTTCGCCTAAAGTCAACTTCGCCTGTTCATAACTTCGCCAGACCTTATATCTTCGCTGAAACCCTACGAACAGTGACGGCAACTTCGCCTGATGAACAATAACTTCGCCTACGGCGCTGTTCGGCCAGAAACGCACAGAAACGTGCCAGAAACACCAAAACGCAGATCTCGAACCATAGCATAAGAGCCTAAGGCTCTGATACCACTTGTAGGTCCCCCCGGGACGTCGCCGATCGATACGAGATCCGCACAAGGTCTAGGAGTGCGGAATCCTCCTAGACTCGTTTATTGGTGTAAAGATAAAGAACACAAACACGTACACGAACAAATACACAAACAAATACAAGAACGGGATAAACAAATCTACAGATTCTTTATAATAATCAAAACACGTTACATACCGTAACCAAACAGAAAACACGACTGACCCGAGGTGAGCTCTACCTCGGGTCGTCTCACACGACACTTCCTCTCTTTTACTCTCTAGACAAATGAACTATAACACAATACTCTTATTTTCTGGATACAAAACCTAAACAAGACACACATATATATAGACAAAACATCTTCTCGGGCTTGGGCTTGGGCCAGTAGGCGAAGTTGTTCATAACTTCGCCTATGGCGAAGTTGTGATAACTTCGCCTAAGGCAGAAGTTGTTCTAACTTCGCCTAGGCGAAGTTGTGCTAACTTCGCCTGTGGCGATCCGCTGGTCAGAATTGCATAGCGACGGTCACTAAATGCACCAACAGACTCGCACACATGAATCAAATTCAATCCTACCCAACTCAAACCGCTCAATATCAAGCCTGCCAAGCCCAAGTAAATCAACTTCAACCAATCCATGCTCAACCCATCCAAGCAATTCAAGCCCAACCCATTCAACCAATTCAAGTCAACCAAATCCCAATCAACCAACCAACCTCAAGTGACCAAGCTACTCAAGGGAAAGTGTGTTACATCAACGGTTCCCAAGTCTAAGCCTAACCCTTTATGAAGACATGCTACGCAAAAGACGTTTCTTTTATTTAGTTCTGAAGGTTCCTTGACGGATCGTACACGGGATGTCTCTAACAACGCAGGTGCGGAATCCCTGCGTAGGTAGATACGAGTGTAGAGTATATAGAGATCGAACACACAAGCAATAAACCAACCACGTTATATTGATAACAAACACGTGACCCGAGGTCACCGTTACAGACTATGACACGTAACTTGGTTACTGAAAACTGAAACGAAAACCCTAAACGAACAACCTTGAACTGTTTCGTCTGAAACAGTATATAAACACGACAACTTCGCCACAGGCGAAGTTGTCAATAACTTCGCTGATTCAACAAGTTCGCCATAGCGAACTTGTTGACAACTTCGCGCATTACAAAACAAACATAAACAAAACATAATTACATTACAGACTCGATTACAAATGCTAGACTATGAACTACTGACATACATGTACCAACAGACTCCCCCTTGGCAGTAGCTTCATATCTTGATCTTTGAGTCTTGTAATCTTCACCTCTACGCGTGCGCCCCTTCTCTCACACATACCGACACTACCCTTTGATATTTCCTAGCTTGATCCTTCCAAGCAGGAATGTAGAAGATCTTCTTGTTGTTGAGTACTTCCAGATCAGCTTGCGACAGGTTAACAAGATGCATCGGGTCGTAAACCCGAAGCAGTTCTTGTTCATCCTCGTCCTCCATTACTGCCTCTGCAGTCTCACAGTCCACAAACCACCATTTCAAATCTTTCAGCACATCTCGAGGCATAGCTTTCATGGGTACCTCCTTGATACATCGGACTGGTTTGTACTTCATCACCATCCACGGTTTACCATCTGCTCTCATACCTCTCTCTGTATCCTTCACTAATTTTCCCTTTTGTGGCTTTAGCAACTCAAACTTCTTTTCTTTTACTCCTTCTTTCCACATTATCTTCTCAATCATTCTAGCCATATTGTCGTTGTTTCGGTTTATCAGGCCCAACCTGGCCAAATCTTTTACTTCGCATTCAGGCAATGTGTTGAACGATCTCAACATTCTCTTGAAATATTGAACGCCATCATAACGCTTCACCACAAACAACTTGAGCTGTTCATCATAGATCCAACAAATAATCCCCTTTTTCGCCTCTGCATACCCTTTAATGTTGTAGCTCTTTCTGAACATGGTTGGAACAGCAGGCTTCTTGGTCTTGACAAACCAATGAGCATATTCTTCCTTCCATCTAGGCTGCTCTTCCCACACCGTCTCATCCAACACCGTTTCATCACCAACACCCGACTTTTCCACTTCGGGAATGTCATGCTCAACATCATCATCCATTATCTCACCTTCTTCTAACACATTTTCCACATTAATCTTTTCCCCAATCCTCTCAATCTCATCCACGGGCAACACGTCGTCATCATCCATAAACTCATCGTCTTCCTCATCATCCAACTCCTTTAAAGCATCGATAACGTCCTCAACATCAGCATCATCACCCATATCAACAACAACATCACCAGCTACATCTGTAGACTCCCCCTCAGTTGTGGAAGCCCCAAGAGCCTGAGAGGTTCTTGGCAGCTCACCACCTGCACCCGAAGGTGCATTGGGATCATCGTCATGATCTTCTCGTCTTTTCGTTCTCAACTCATCGCCCCTACACGTCTTCTCCCCCTGAGATGCCAAGTAATCCTTGAAGGCATCTATTATTCGTCCATGTTCTACCAGGAGGGCAGCTTGTAGTTGATTGGATTCCACTAGGCGTTCAATAGTCTTAGACTGTTCGGCAACAATACGCTCTAGTGATGTAATCCGTTCAGCATCTGAAGTAGGCAATGGAGTTGGTGGAACATCAGCAGAAGTGACCGCAGGTGGTACACTTGGTAACCCTGCAGTAGAGGTGATTGTCGACTCCACAAACCGTGCAACTACCACCGGTGGGTTAAGCGGTTGAGGTGGTAGGGACACAATTGTTGGTGCCGACGTCTCGATCGCTGAAACCTGTGCAGTTGTAGGAATAAGAGACATACCAGATAAGGCAGGTGGAGCAAAACGTACTAGTCTTGAAGATTCTCCAGCTCCCGAACCTATCCCTCTCTGTTCTCTTCTTGAGCGTCTTAGCACAATCTGTACTGCCTCCTCTTCATCCACTTCATCCTCATCCTCCCCCTCAGTTCTCAGCCTCTTTCCCGTAGTCCGTTCACGAGACACCATAAGTCTTCTTGCCTCAGCAAACGTCTCGTCTAGATCAGAGTCAGCTACCGAAGTAGCTGCTCTGGTAACATCCATAAACTGAGGACCCGAGACATCCATATCAAACAAACCATGTCCACTAAAAGCAGCATCTAGATCAACGTTTTCAGCAGTGGACACAGCCTGAGATATAGTAGCTGGCACAGCAGCAGAAGATACAACAGGCGCAGCTGATACAGCATGAGGTGCTGCCGCCTGATGTGGTTGCGGATCCCTGAACTCGTCCCCTCCTGCAGGAACATACTCCGGGTTAATGAGATACCCGAAAAGTGGAGTATGCCTGGGACGCCGCTCAGGGTTGCTTCGAGTGCTCGACGTTCTGCACTGAGCAAAGATACGTTTTGTTACGCACTCAACGTATCTGATAGGGCGTCTTTGCGGTACAGACGGAGCGACATGATTAATAATCATTTGAAGAAATCGCAGATACATGATAAATCGTTCTCGCGCCGTCGCTCGTCTCTGACGATCAATCTCATAGAAAATCATCTGACTAAAAGAGTAACGACGATTGTAAGTCAGGGCCGTCATGGCAGATTGCATCGTCGCACCCATCCCGTCTGTTCCTGCTTTCCTGCCGGACATGCACACAATTAACACGTGCATCAGAAAGCGCCATTGGTCCAACAGAAAGCCTTTCCTCCTCTGCGAGTCCCCCAGCGGACCCGAATAACCCATTCTCAAGTATGCTCCGTCACGGAAAGGAGCTACGAACTCCGTTGGGTCGTCTCGTGTCTCATCGCCGAACTGCAGAGCCAACCGAATGTCTTCCGAAGAAAACTGTATGTCTTGACCATTGACGGTTGCTCGCATCACAGGAGGCTCAGGTCTGCAATCATAATACACCGTCTGCCAGAAATCTTGAATGTTGGGCAGAGATATGGGTAGTGTATTAGTGATCGCGTGAAAAACTCGTGATCGTTGGAGAAATGTGATAATCTCCCTATAGTCTTCAACGCCTCGTGCGTCTGGATCCAAAGTGATGTATTGGTTATGAGCTGGGAAGAATTGTCGTTGCTCATCACCATCATCACCTCCAGCACCTCCAACAGCAGCCATATCTGCACAAAACAAATCAAGTTAGAGACTAAAAAAAAACAACATCTCACAAGTTCGCTGTGTACCATATGCGAAGTTGTGATGTACAGGCGAATTTAAAGTTGAGGCGAAGTTGGGAACAACTTCGCTTCATCTGTAAGTTCGTCTATGAACTTATAAAAAAATTTGAAATAGGCGAAGTTATGTTCAAGGCGAAGTTATGGATAACTTCGCCATAGGCGAAATTAAGCTTCAAGCGAAGTTGTGGATAACTTCGCTGAAGGCGAACTTAAGCCACTGGCGAAGTTGAGAATAACTTCGCGTAAACCTTAACTTCGCCTGAATCTGAAACGGCGACTGTTCAGATTCAAACAAGTGTTATCCGACGTTTCGGACCGATTTAATGATCCATCAATGAAGAACGGCATGGATTAATGATATAGAAACGTGAAGGACGGCCATGAACACGTAACACAAAGGTGAAAAACTTGGTTTCGAAGGTTCGACGACCCGAGGTCTCGAACCGGGTTAAACTATAACGAGAAAGATAGGATGTTATTGACTACACATACCACTAGTATAATAGAAACAAGGAACACAAGATCGAAATCGAAGATAACAAGATCCGGATGTATTTGTTTTTGAGAACAAGTTCGCCGGTAAATCGAGAAAAATATACAGATTACTGTTTACAATCCCTTATATAGGGCAGAGTTGGTTCAGGCGAAGTTACGCTTAACTTCGCCAAGGCGAAGTTAAGCACAACTTCGCTGAATTCAACAACTTCGCCCTTAATTTTCAAAATCAGCCCTTTAAGTTTTGAATAATCCTGAATTGAACCTTATAAATTACCAAAAAGAGTTAAACAAATATGATCAAGACCCAGTAACCAACAATAAAATAATATAACTACAAAAACTAAAAAAACTTAGAAAAATTTTAACGAAATAAGGGATCAAATTTCAGTCTAGTCAGGGACCACTACGTTTTAGAAAAGATCCTAACAGGAATCATACTAACGATGTGACTGTCACTTAGATCCGTGTTTGGCTGTATTATGACATAGAGACACAGGTTGTAAGCATGTAAATAACGTAAATGGTTTTCATCGTTTCTGTGATACGGATTAAGGTTCAGTTAAGCTCAAAAATTTAAGTTGGCAACAACTCAGAGATAATGATGTCTTCCATCTATTCTCAAAGCGTATTTGGCTATACCCAAGTCACCCCGAATTGATTTCGACCCATAGTGTCTGATTAACTTGTATATACTCGTTGACTGCTTCCCGTTCTCTCTTTACTCCAGACATGAGAAGTCTTGATTGTTACTATGTCTCATAAGTACTAAAAATATACATGTTTTTTTTTTTTTTTTTTTTTTTTTTTTTTTTAACCAAACATTCTTATGGACTTCGGAGTATTAAACTACTGCAAGTCCCGAATCTGGATCACTGCAGTGTCTTGAAATGCTTTCTTCACGGGAATCAGATCACTCAGGGGCTCGTGTATGACTGGGTAGTCGCTTTTCTGCCTATCATTCGGAAAGATATGTGTGAAGACATTCAAAACTCTTAAGGAGTTTCCACGTAAATTCGAGTAGTTTAAGTTAGTATCACATACACTTTTACGCACCATAAAAATTACCACGACATACAATGACTGTTCTAAAGCCTTTTAAGCCTAATAACTTCACTAGTTAAGCACACACGATCAGTATATATATCATTTTCCAAGGTTGGATCAAATTTTCTGTTAAACACAGCATAGAACTTCATACGAAGTAACAGACTTGAAAATTAATTTCATTTCCCTAAAAAAATTTTGAATTCAATCGCCCCAATCATGTCAAAGTCATCAGGTAAACGGCTATCCTGAAGATCCATTGGATCAGCTGGACCGACCACATACAAGTATGTGTCCTTCTTACTAAGAATGACCGACTAATTTTCAGCAACTGAAAGAAAAACATGTCAACACTGCCCCAGTTACTTTCAGTCTTCCGGTTAATGGCTATCCTCATTTCCTAAGTCGAAAACAAGGACCAAAACATATCCGAGGAGATGTCCATCAAACTGAGGTAACCGACTAATTTTAAGCAATAAAGACACACATTTTTTTTTTTTTTTTTTTTTTTTTTTTTTTTTTTTTAAAAACAAAGACATGGTTACTCGGGATTGATCATCCCATTTAGCTCAATTAGGTTTTGAAATCTGGATTTATCAAACGCTTTTGTAAACAGATCAGCAAAATTTTCAAGTGTATCAACTTTTTCGATCTTGATCAGTTTCTTCTCAGCACAATCCCGTATGAAGTGATGACGAATGTCAATATGCTTAGTTTTACTGTGCTTCACGGGATTGTTAATTACTGAGATGGCGGCAGTGTTATCAATTAAAATAGGAGTGAGTAAGAAATTCAGACCATAGTCGCGCAATTGTTGCTGAATCCATAAAACCTGAGAGCAGCAGTTGGATGCTGCCATGTATTCAGCTTCGCAAGTTGAAATTGCAACTGATGTCTGTTTCTTGCACTGCCAGGAAACTAATCTTCCTCCAAGAAACTGACAGCCTCCTGTTGTTGACTTCCGACTCTGATTACAACCTCCATAATCAGAATCAGTATATGCCACCAGTTCAACGTCTCCTCCCTTTGGGTACCACAATCCTAGCTTCGGCTTGCCCTTGAGATACCGTAGTATCCTCTTTGCACCTTTCAAATGAGATTCTTTCGGATTTGCCTGAAAACGTGCACAAAGACAAACAGCAAACATTATATCAGGCCTAGAAGCAGTTAAATACATTAATGAACCTATTATCGCCCGATACAGAGTTGGGTCCACATCTGCGTCACCATCTGATTCAGCACCCAATTTGTGATTGACGCAGATGGGAGTATCATATGGAGAACTGTCCTCCATCTTGAATCTTTTCAGCACATCATGAACATACTTTGTTTGATGAATGAACATCCCATCTTTCTTCTGATCAACCTGCAATCCTAGAAAGAAAGTTAGTTCACCCATAGCACTCATCTCGAATCGTTTCTTCATGACAGCCTCAAAATCCTGACACATGGATACTCTTGATGCAGCAAAAATGATATCATCCACGTAGACTTGAACTAGTAAGAAGTCACATCCTTCTCTCTTCACAAACAGCGTACTGTCAATCAATCCCCTTTCAAAACCATTTTCCAACAAGTAGTCCGATAACGTTGAATACCAGGCACGAGGTGCCTGATGTAAACCATATAACGCCTTGCTCAACCTGTATACATGATCAGGAAAGTCTGGGTCAGGAAAACCCGGTGGTTGCTCAACATACACAACCTCGTCAACTTTCCCGTTAAGAAACGCACTCTTTACATCCAACTGAAACACCTTCATCTTTTTGAAAGCAGCAAACGCCAAAAACAATCGAATCGCTTCTAACCGGGCAACAGGAGCGAACACCTCATTGTAATCAATACCTTCTTGCTGATTAAAACCTTTAACAACCAGCCTCGCCTTATTTCTCACGATAATCCCCTTTTCATCCCTCTTGCACTTGAACACCCATTTCGTGCCTATTGCATGCACATTCTTTGGTTTTTCAACCAAGGTCCAAACTTCCATTTTCTCGAACTGAGCCAACTCTTCTTGCATGGCTTCGACCCACGAGCTGTCCTTCAAAGCCATTTGATAATTCTTCGGTTCAATTTGGCTTATGAAGCAAGAGTACAAACATTCATTCATAATACCTGTATCTTTAATGCTTGAATAAACACAGGTGTGCTCATTCAGGCTACTTCTGGTTTGTACACCCGAGGACACATCACCTATAACATTCTCCAAAGGGTGATCTTTGTGAATTCTCGTGGTCGGAACAGCACCGACATGTAAATTGTCTTCCAAGTTTGAAGAGATCTCATCTATGGTAGTTTCAGGCTGAGAGTGAAAAGGATTAATAAACTCATCTTCAGTTGAGGCCGCAGGGGTATCGATCGTGTTTGATGTGGAAGGTTGAGATTTCTCAAAAATCTGATGTTGCAATATATTCTCTTCCTCATCAAGTATCATCTTCGTCACAGCTCTTTCGTCTTCTTCAGAAATTTCCAAATTAGGTACGTTAAACGACTTAAAAAGTTTAACATAGTCAAACAGCTCAGCAGGTCCATTGCTTGGTTTTGGCGGTTGGTAACTAGTAATGTCGGTGTTACAAACCACCTCCACCTTGCAAGTCGACGTATTGAAGACCCGTCTGTTGGGAGTCCCAACAACATAACCGACTAGGATTCCCTCATCGGCTACTTCACCAAATTTCGAGTTAGACTTCAAAATCGAACAAGGAGACCCAAAAGGTTCAAGACCGCACAAGTTGGGCTTCCTACCGTGCATAAGCTCGTAACAAGTTTTTCCAAGTCTCTTAACTGTTAACACCCGATTCAGAACATAGCAGGCTGTAGCAACTGCTTCAGCCCAGAACATCACAGGAAGCTTTGAGTCTGCCAGCATAGTTCTGGCTCCTTCAATCAACGTTCGGTTCTTCCTTTCAGCTACTCCGTTCTGTTGTGGAGTATACGGAGCGCTGTATTGATGCTCGATACCCTTCTGAAGACAAAAGATTTCCATTTCAAAGTTCTTGAACTCTGTCCCATTGTCGCTTCTGATGAATTTAACTGATTTACTCATGACGTTCTCGACTTTTGTAATTAGATTCTTCACCATCTGAGTCGTCTCGTCTTTCGTTTTCAGAAAATATACCCACGAGTATCGTGAGTAGTCATCAGTTATCACCAAGCAGTAAGAAGTACCACCTAGACTTTGAACATTCACCGGACCAAAGAGATCCATATGAAGTAGTTCTAGAGTACCAGCAATTGAGTTGATCGTCTTGGTGAGATGGCTTTTCTTGTGTTGTTTTCCCTTCTTGCACGCTATGCATTTATCTTCAAAGTTAAAACTCTTTAAGGGAACGCCCATCACAAGCCCATTTTTGACAATGAAGTTCATCTTACGAAGATGAATATGTCCCATTCTCCTGTGCCATAATTCTGATTCTGATTCGCTTGCCTTTGTCATTAAACAGGATTCTCTGGTGGCCATTTCAGTAGACCTCATATCCATCACGTATGTATTCGTTTCACGTGGAGCTTTCATTACTATCCATTCTTCTGGTATATGAAAACCAGGCTTCAATACAATCGCTTCATTCTTAGTGAAATGGACAGTGTATTCTTTATCACAGATCTGCGACACACTCAGCAGATTGTGCTTTAATTCCTCCACAAAGTTTACGTTTTCAAGTGTCATTCTCCCATTCGACACAGTTCCTCTACCGGTAATCCTTCCTCCGCTTTCACCAGCAAAACTAACTCTAGCTCCCTGAACAGGTTTTAAGTCTTGCAACAAGTGTTTGTTGCCTGTCATGTGCCTGGAACAGCCGCTATCTACAATCCAAAGATTGTTTGCAGCCCTGTTCAACTGTTCCTGCACAATAAAACAAAGAGTTAGAATCTTGGGACCCAAGACCAATTGGTCTTGGATCGATACGTCCCGTACCCTGGCTTTCTTAAGTTAGCATCAGGATAATTTCTGTAAGTCCTGTTAGGGAATCTCCCTGCAGATTGGGTGTAATGCCTTCCAAACCTTTGAGAATTGAAAGTGTTATACCTTGAGGTTTGGTTGTAAAAATGAGGTTGGTTTTTATGAAAACTTGAAGTCGTTACATTTTGGCATTTTTTAAAGTTTTCATTTTTAGCAGGAACAAAATGACGCTTATTCTCATTTTTATTTGGCTTCACACCTCTGAATCTCGGCTCCAGAGGGCAATCTGCAACTAAATGCCCTAATTTGTTACATCTAAAGCAACACCGACTCTCCAATTTCTTTTCAAATGTTGGTTTGGATGTAGAGGTAGTGTTACCAGCCGTTCGTCTCACATAAGGTGGGACGTACGGATTGAGTGGAGAACTCTTTTTAGAAACTTTATTTGTATCTCCATCGGTGGGTAACCCTACCTTCTCTTTTGTCTGATCAGATTCGGACAACTTATCCGAATCCGATGAGACTGGACTCGAAACAGAAATATTCACATTAGAAACTTTCGAACTTGTTTCTCCACAGCTAACACTTGGTTTTACACTTGTAATCTTGATTGGAGTTGTCTGAGGAACTTCGAAATCGACAGATTTCTGAACACTCGGATTATAAGTATAGTTGTGGTTAAAGGGTGGTGGAACTTCATTATATCCGATCCCTCCCCTCTTTGCAGAGGTACCTGGATCACTCACGAGGTGATCAAGGATTGCCGAGGAATTCCTGAACTGCTCAAGTTTGCGGTTCAGTTCCACCACCTTTACCTGGTGGTCAGCAATCTGTTTATCCCGATCAGCAATCACTTTAGTTTTTTCTTCCAAAACTTCATAACTAAGATCAATTATTTCAATTTTCTCAGCAAGTTTAAGCTTTAAGCTTTGAATGTCTTTTTCACATGCTTTTATTTTAATTTTATAACTTGTTTCTCTTGCTTTTGTAAAATGGTGATCTTCTTTGATAGTTTTAAAGTCAGCATCTAAATGGACATACTGATCAGTTATTGTTTTAAGTTGCTCAGACAAATTCTCACAACTAGTACAAATAGTTTTAGGACTTACCTCGGAGCGATTATCTTTGTCATTTGCCATGAAAGCGGTTTCTTCTTCATTTGTTTTCTCAATTTCTTCAACCTTCTCACATTCTTCAGCTTCAGACTCAGCCATGTTTGCTTGCTCACCAGAACCACTTGGGCGTTGATTCCAGTTGTACTCTCCTGCCTCTCTGGTCAACATGGCATTTATCTCTCTGTTAACTCCTGAGTGTTGTGTAGGTCGACCTTGTCCACGTTCAACCCTCTCATTTCTGCATTCCTTGGCAAAGTGCCCGTACTGTTGACAATTGTAGCACCTTACCTTGGACTTGTCGAACCCGGGCCGACCACCAACGAACTTTCTCCCCGTTTTATTCATGAAACGCTTGACTCGCCTCACTATCATGGCCATTTGCCATTGCAAGTCCATCTCCTCCAGATCATCAGCATCGATCTGGTCATAATCCTCATCCAGAACAGCAGGGTCCACAATCTTCCCCTGGATGTAGTTTTCATAGGAAGCAATAAATGATGCATAGACTGCAAACTGCTCTTCAGCAGATTTTACACTCATAGGCATCTTGGAATAATTATTGCTAGATGCATTTGCAGAAAAACTACTTGTGGATGCTTGAGGCTTTGAAGTACAAGATCCTCCAGCAACGAAACATACATCGCCATTCGAGTTTACAGAAACGTTTCCTTCATGAGACGAGTCAGAGCCTGACTCCCCTTTAGAGTAATAAGCAGCAGATTCAGGCCTTGAACTTGAGCCTGAGTTAACCTTTGCACCATACATACCAGGGTCTTGTATCTGATCTGTAGGTGTTTCTTTTCGAACCATATTAAGCTCATAAGTTCTGAGCTTGTTCACTGCCGTTTCAAGATCATAATTAGGAAAGTCTCTGTCTTCCCTCATAAGAACGGTGTACATTTCCCACTTCGGTGGGAGAGCATCGAGAAGTTTTTCAACGATCTCTTCTTCTCGGTAAGCAATCGAATAATTGCTAAGCTCTGTCATTAGATGATAGTATCTGGTGATAATATCATCCAGTGATTCGTTCTTCAAAAATTTGAAGACGGAGAACTGGGTCTTCAAAAGTTTTACCTTTGATGCACGGATACCCACATTCCCCTCGAATCTATTTTCAAGAGCATCCCAAAGCTCTCTAGCAGAAGTGTACTTTCGGAATGTATGGAGAACTTCTTGAGGAAGGGCCATGGTTATCGCAGCATGGGCCTTGCTTTCGGCCTCGTACATTTTCTTTTCTTCGTCCTCCATTTTGCTGTACTTCTTAACTACGTCACGGCCTTCGTATTGCATAGTAGGAGGGATATATCCATCCTGGATGCACACCCACATTTTGGCATCCTGGTATTTGATGTATTGGATGAATCGATCCTTCCATGCCACGAAGTCAGTTCCTTTCATAAGCCTCGGGGCCTTAGTGGCAGAACCCGCTTCTACTTCCATCTTGACCAAGTCGGAGATATTGATCGACGACATCCTTGCAAAAACCTGAAAAACCTGAAAAGAAAACAAAAAATATTAAAACAGCTCAGTTGGCGAAGTTAAGAATAACTTCGCTTGACGGTTAACTTCGCTGAAAGAGAAACTTCGCTGAGATCTTAAATTCGCTTGAATTTGGGCGAAGTTAAGAATAACTTCGCTTATCTCTGGCGAACTTATGAGTTGAGCGAACTTGGGTTTGAAGCGAAGTTGCGGATAACTTCGCTAAGGCGAACTTATGAAGTGAGCGAAGTTGTAGTTAACTTCGCTAATCCTTATATCTTCGCCAAAAACCCTAATTCCAGCGACGGCAACTTCGCCTGAAGAATGGTAACTTCGCCCGATGAACGGTAACTTCGCCCGATGAACAGGGAAGTTTGTTCAGATCTGTTTTCGTCAATCCAGCAGCTCCCGATCAATGCAAAGGCTTGAAAATGACTGTCAAGCACTAGCAAAACTCAATCCCAACAAAAACACGTCCCGCGAATAGGTCAAACAAGACGTTTTCTACACCCGCGTGAAATCCCGAACCTCACAATCGAGCCGATGGCTCTGATACCAATTGAAGGTTCCTTGACGGATCGTACACGGGATGTCTCTAACAACGCAGGTGCGGAATCCCTGCGTAGGTAGATACGAGTGTAGAGTATATAGAGATCGAACACACAAGCAATAAACCAACCACGTTATATTGATAACAAACACGTGACCCGAGGTCACCGTTACAGACTATGACACGTAACTTGGTTACTGAAAACTGAAACGAAAACCCTAAACGAACAACCTTGAACTGTTTCGTCTGAAACAGTATATAAACACGACAACTTCGCCACAGGCGAAGTTGTCAATAACTTCGCTGATTCAACAAGTTCGCCATAGCGAACTTGTTGACAACTTCGCGCATTACAAAACAAACATAAACAAAACATAATTACATTACAGACTCGATTACAAATGCTAGACTATGAACTACTGACATACATGTACCAACAGACTCCCCCTTGGCAGTAGCTTCATATCTTGATCTTTGAGTCTTGTAATCTTCACCTCTACGCGTGCGCCCCTTCTCTCACACATACCGACACTACCCTTTGATATTTCCTAGCTTGATCCTTCCAAGCAGGAATGTAGAAGATCTTCTTGTTGTTGAGTACTTCCAGATCAGCTTGCGACAGGTTAACAAGATGCATCGGGTCGTAAACCCGAAGCAGTTCTTGTTCATCCTCGTCCTCCATTACTGCCTCTGCAGTCTCACAGTCCACAAACCACCATTTCAAATCTTTCAGCACATCTCGAGGCATAGCTTTCATGGGTACCTCCTTGATACATCGGACTGGTTTGTACTTCATCACCATCCACGGTTTACCATCTGCTCTCATACCTCTCTCTGTATCCTTCACTAATTTTCCCTTTTGTGGCTTTAGCAACTCAAACTTCTTTTCTTTTACTCCTTCTTTCCACATTATCTTCTCAATCATTCTAGCCATATTGTCGTTGTTTCGGTTTATCAGGCCCAACCTGGCCAAATCTTTTACTTCGCATTCAGGCAATGTGTTGAACGATCTCAACATTCTCTTGAAATATTGAACGCCATCATAACGCTTCACCACAAACAACTTGAGCTGTTCATCATAGATCCAACAAATAATCCCCTTTTTCGCCTCTGCATACCCTTTAATGTTGTAGCTCTTTCTGAACATGGTTGGAACAGCAGGCTTCTTGGTCTTGACAAACCAATGAGCATATTCTTCCTTCCATCTAGGCTGCTCTTCCCACACCGTCTCATCCAACACCGTTTCATCACCAACACCCGACTTTTCCACTTCGGGAATGTCATGCTCAACATCATCATCCATTATCTCACCTTCTTCTAACACATTTTCCACATTAATCTTTTCCCCAATCCTCTCAATCTCATCCACGGGCAACACGTCGTCATCATCCATAAACTCATCGTCTTCCTCATCATCCAACTCCTTTAAAGCATCGATAACGTCCTCAACATCAGCATCATCACCCATATCAACAACAACATCACCAGCTACATCTGTAGACTCCCCCTCAGTTGTGGAAGCCCCAAGAGCCTGAGAGGTTCTTGGCAGCTCACCACCTGCACCCGAAGGTGCATTGGGATCATCGTCATGATCTTCTCGTCTTTTCGTTCTCAACTCATCGCCCCTACACGTCTTCTCCCCCTGAGATGCCAAGTAATCCTTGAAGGCATCTATTATTCGTCCATGTTCTACCAGGAGGGCAGCTTGTAGTTGATTGGATTCCACTAGGCGTTCAATAGTCTTAGACTGTTCGGCAACAATACGCTCTAGTGATGTAATCCGTTCAGCATCTGAAGTAGGCAATGGAGTTGGTGGAACATCAGCAGAAGTGACCGCAGGTGGTACACTTGGTAACCCTGCAGTAGAGGTGATTGTCGACTCCACAAATCGTGCAACTACCACCGGTGGGTTAAGCGGTTGAGGTGGTAGGGACACAATTGTTGGTGCCGACGTCTCGATCGCTGAAACCTGTGCAGTTGTAGGAATAAGAGACATACCAGATAAGGCAGGTGGAGCAAAACGTACTAGTCTTGAAGATTCTCCAGCTCCCGAACCTATCCCTCTCTGTTCTCTTCTTGAGCGTCTTAGCACAATCTGTACTGCCTCCTCTTCATCCACTTCATCCTCATCCTCCCCCTCAGTTCTCAGCCTCTTTCCCGTAGTCCGTTCACGAGACACCATAAGTCTTCTTGCCTCAGCAAACGTCTCGTCTAGATCAGAGTCAGCTACCGAAGTAGCTGCTCTGGTAACATCCATAAACTGAGGACCCGAGACATCCATATCAAACAAACCATGTCCACTAAAAGCAGCATCTAGATCAACGTTTTCAGCAGTGGACACAGCCTGAGATATAGTAGCTGGCACAGCAGCAGAAGATACAACAGGCGCAGCTGATACAGCATGAGGTGCTGCCGCCTGATGTGGTTGCGGATCCCTGAACTCGTCCCCTCCTGCAGGAACATACTCCGGGTTAATGAGATACCCGAAAAGTGGAGTATGCCTGGGACGCCGCTCAGGGTTGCTTCGAGTGCTCGACGTTCTGCACTGAGCAAAGATACGTTTTGTTACGCACTCAACGTATCTGATAGGGCGTCTTTGCGGTACAGACGGAGCGACATGATTAATAATCATTTGAAGAAATCGCGGATACATGATAAATCGTTCTCGCGCCGTCGCTCGTCTCTGACGATCAATCTCATAGAAAATCATCTGACTAAAAGAGTAACGACGATTGTAAGTCAGGGCCGTCATGGCAGATTGCATCGTCGCACCCATCCCGTCTGTTCCTGCTTTCCTGCCGGACATGCACACAATTAACACGTGCATCAGAAAGCGCCATTGGTCCAGCAGAAAGCCTTTCCTCCTCTGCGAGTCCCCCAGCGGACCCGAATAACCCATTCTCAAGTATGCTCCGTCACGGAAAGGAGCTACGAACTCCGTTGGGTCGTCTCGTGTCTCATCGCCGAACTGCAGAGCCAACCGAATGTCTTCCGAAGAAAACTGTATGTCTTGACCATTGACGGTTGCTCGCATCACAGGAGGCTCAGGTCTGCAATCATAATACACCGTCTGCCAGAAATCTTGAATGTTGGGCAGAGATATGGGTAGTGTATTAGTGATCGCGTGAAAAACTCGTGATCGTTGGAGAAATGTGATAATCTCCCTATAGTCTTCAACGCCTCGTGCGTCTGGATCCAAAGTGATGTATTGGTTATGAGCTGGGAAGAATTGTCGTTGCTCATCACCATCATCACCTCCAGCACCTCCAACAGCAGCCATATCTGCACAAAACAAATCAAGTTAGAGACTAAAAAAAAACAACATCTCACAAGTTCGCTGTGTACCATATGCGAAGTTGTGATGTACAGGCGAATTTAAAGTTGAGGCGAAGTTGGGAACAACTTCGCTTCATCTGTAAGTTCGTCTATAAACTTATAAAAAAATTTGAAATAGGCGAAGTTATGTTCAAGGCGAAGTTATGGATAACTTCGCCATAGGCGAAATTAAGCTTCAAGCGAAGTTGTGGATAACTTCGCTGAAGGGGAACTTAAGCCACTGGCGAAGTTGAGAATAACTTCGCGTAAACCTTAACTTCGCCTGAATCTGAAACGGCGACTGTTCAGATTCAAACAAGTGTTATCCGACGTTTCGGACCGATTTAATGATCCATCAATGAAGAACGGCATGGATTAATGATATAGAAACGTGAAGGACGGCCATGAACACGTAACACAAAGGTGAAAAACTTGGTTTCGAAGGTTCGACGACCCGAGGTCTCGAACCGGGTTAAACTATAACGAGAAAGATAGGATGTTATTGACTACACATACCACTAGTATAATAGAAACAAGGAACACAAGATCGAAATCGAAGATAACAAGATCCGGATGTATTTGTTTTTGAGAACAAGTTCGCCGGTAAATCGAGAAAAATATACAGATTACTGTTTACAATCCCTTATATAGGGCAGAGTTGGTTCAGGCGAAGTTACGCTTAACTTCGCCAAGGCGAAGTTAAGCACAACTTCGCTGAATTCAACAACTTCGCCCTTAATTTTCAAAATCAGCCCTTTAAGTTTTGAATAATCCTGAATTGAACCTTATAAATTACCAAAAAGAGTTAAACAAATATGATCAAGACCCAGTAACCAACAATAAAATAATATAACTACAAAAACTAAAAAAACTTAGAAAAATTTTAACGAAATAAGGGATCAAATTTCAGTCTAGTCAGGGACCACTACGTTTTAGAAAAGATCCTAACAGGAATCATACTAACGATGTGACTGTCACTTAGATCCGTGTTTGGCTGTATTATGACATAGAGACACAGGTTGTAAGCATGTAAATAACGTAAATGGTTTTCATCGTTTCTGTGATACGGATTAAGGTTCAGTTAAGCTCAAAAATTTAAGTTGGCAACAACTCAGAGATAATGATGTCTTCCATCTATTCTCAAAGCGTATTTGGCTATACCCAAGTCACCCCGAATTGATTTCGACCCATAGTGTCTGATTAACTTGTATATACTCGTTGACTGCTTCCCGTTCTCTCTTTACTCCAGACATGAGAAGTCTTGATTGTTACTATGTCTCATAAGTACTAAAAATATACATGTTTTTTTTTTTTTTTTTTTTTTTTTTTTTAACCAAACATTCTTATGGACTTCGGAGTATTAAACTACTGCAAGTCCCGAATCTGGATCACTGCAGTGTCTTGAAATGCTTTCTTCACGGGAATCAGATCACTCAGGGGCTCGTGTATGACTGGGTAGTCGCTTTTCTGCCTATCATTCGGAAAGATATGTGTGAAGACATTCAAAACTCTTAAGGAGTTTCCACGTAAATTCGAGTAGTTTAAGTTAGTATCACATACACTTTTACGCACCATAAAAATTACCACGACATACAATGACTGTTCTAAAGCCTTTTAAGCCTAATAACTTCACTAGTTAAGCACACACGATCAGTATATATATCATTTTCCAAGGTTGGATCAAATTTTCTGTTAAACACAGCATAGAACTTCATACGAAGTAACAGACTTGAAAATTAATTTCATTTCCCTAAAAAAATTTTGAATTCAATCACCCCAATCATGTCAAAGTCATCAGGTAAACGGCTATCCTGAAGATCCATTGGATCAGCTGGACCGACCACATACAAGTATGTGTCCTTCTTACTAAGAATGACCGACTAATTTTCAGCAACTGAAAGAAAAACATGTCAACACTGCCCCAGTTACTTTCAGTCTTCCGGTTAATGTGATACCAATTGAAGGTTCCTTGACGGATCGTACACGGGATGTCTCTAACAACGCAGGTGCGGAATCCCTGCGTAGGTAGATACGAGTGTAGAGTATATAGAGATCGAACACACAAGCAATAAACCAACCACGTTATATTGATAACAAACACGTGACCCGAGGTCACCGTTACAGACTATGACACGTAACTTGGTTACTGAAAACTGAAACGAAAACCCTAAACGAACAACCTTGAACTGTTTCGTCTGAAACAGTATATAAACACGACAACTTCGCCACAGGCGAAGTTGTCAATAACTTCGCTGATTCAACAAGTTCGCCATAGCGAACTTGTTGACAACTTCGCGCATTACAAAACAAACATAAACAAAACATAATTACATTACAGACTCGATTACAAATGCTAGACTATGAACTACTGACATACATGTACCAACAAGTTCTTTTCATTTAAATCTAATGTATTAACTTCATTAAATCTCTAGTTTTATTATGAATAAGAATTATGGTTATTTATAATGGTATTCAATCTCTCATTTACACAATTTATTTTCATGATTTAAGTGGTCTATGACCGGTTATTTACCGGGACTATGTGCATGGTGATGTGCATAGTTATCTAATAGTACCGTATTTGTATCATAAACTACCTATGACCGATTTCCTACAAACATGTTGGAAATTGGGACTATGAACATGTGTTGTACATAGATATCTAATAGGAGTCACATATACAAATTTTATTTCGATATACATGGCTACCCAAACCCTCCAAACTCACCTCATTCTCATGGTACTCTTTTCTCATCCGATTTTATAATCTTGATTTCGAGCCTCATATGTTATTATATTCCTCTAATCATGTGATTCGTTTGATATGTGAACCTGTCTATGTGAATACTTATTCGTAAATTTTGTTGTCATCTTAAGTATTTCTATTTATTGAATTTCAAAATTCCCTCTATCTAATTATTTAATTTAGTTATTATTACTTTTGATGATTAACTTAGTAATTTCGTTTTATTTTGCAAAATTTTTACTAGCTATTTATGCTAATCAAATTTCACTCATTTATTTATTTATTGCTCTTGCTCAGATAGTTCCATTTATTTATCGACTTAAAAAGTTTTTCATTTACCTTGTTTTTCGAACCCACACAACGGGACGAACCATGTGCATCATGCGACGATCTAAATAATTATGAGTGCACGCATAATTATCGAAATCCTCGCATGGAACTCATAGTGAATACGGTTGTGTGTCATAACTCGGAACCTAGGGTGATTTTGGGTAACGGTACAAATATCGATGTGATAACGGCATGGTGGATACGCCGCTGGTACATCCTATATATAAGTGTCCTTATCATGCCTTCCGTTTGTAGCGTTATTTGGGTCACCTGAAGATCGGTGTTATATTTAAAAAAAAAAATCTCTTGACACTTACCTTATTTCTCTATGTTATGTTTTTCAATGATTTCGGGACGAAATTTTCAAAAAGTTGTGAATACTATAACATTCGTCAATTTTCGGACCCGAAAACCCGACTAGTATAAATTCTTTTATTATTATTATTTATTTATTTGATTTTAGTTATAAGATTGTACAAAATCCAACCCTTAGCTAAATTTTACCCACTTTTACACCCACCACCTAAGTGTAAGGGCTATTTTGCAAAACCAACAAACAAACCATCTTCTTCTTATTACCTCCTACCACCACCGACACCTCCCTCATTCTTGGCCCTCAATTCTCGGCCTAAATCACGAAATTGATTTCACCAAATCACATTGATCCTTAGCGCGTCCCACCGACACTCTAATTATGGAAATTGTGAACTAATTGATAGCCAGTGACAGCTATGACTCGTTAATAACGAACCGCGGCTTAGCCATCCTAAAAACACTATATAAACTCGATCAAATTATAATTAAACTTGCCCACACATCCCTCATTACCTCGCAATCATAAACCCTAAGTCAATTCCATCAGTTGAAGCCATCCCGACCCTCATCAACCTCAAGCTTGAGCCGCAAACCCTAGTTCATCGATCTCCCTTAATCCATCATCATTTCTGGTAATTAATCTATGTAGTTAGGTCGTTTTTAGTCAACAATTGATAACCCTAACTCAATTTGAATCAACGATAATCAATTATACGGATTTAAATTCTAGGGCTTTGAATTTGGGGAGGAACATAAACTGCGCTTAATGGGTTTATATATAAAGTTTCCTTGATAGAACAAACTAGCGCGCTGGCCTGATGGTCAGCGTGTGTTTTCTGAAAGTATTAAACCGGCCTGGGGCGCGGGTTCGAATCCCTCAGGCCCGGTTTTGATGTTTTTACTTATTATTATTATTTTTTTTGTTTACTTTTAATCAAAAATTTTGATATTAATACATGTTTATATACTTAAATATGCATTTTCTTCAAGAAACGAACTCCGGGTTTAATGTTTTCGTGTCATTGGACTTTTTCTAACCATGCATCATACATATATATAGATATATGTTGTAAAATAACAATAAATTCTTTTTTTTTATCGATCTCTCAAATGACACGTGTTGTTATCTTACCAACGCTCAAACTATTTTTATCTCTTATTTTTCCGTCAATATATTATTGTATTTAATACTTATTTTATTTATTTAAATCAATAATAATACTAATACTAATAATAATAATATAAATATGAATAATAATAATAACAGGTCAACGACAAATATAAATATAATAATAACCCTTATAATTAACGAAAGTGTAGATATTAATGTTTTAATGCTTCACACAACCATATCGAATCCTAAAACCGTCATAAGTTGTGTTTTATAATGACTTATTATTATTTTTTATTAATTAGTATTATCGTTAACAACTAGGAACCTTCGTTCACATTTCCCGAGGAGCTTGGCGATTTTATCTTAATTTTTTTAGTGTCATCCCATCTTCTTTAATCTACTCGTCAAGGTTATTTTACATATCCCCCTTTTTACCGCTTTACAATTTTGGTGGTGGCATGTATACCCTATTTAAATTACTCATTTTTATGTCCACATCTATTCAAAACACAATTCAATATATGTTTATGTGTGATTATTGCATGCTCTATGATAATGCTCTATGTGCTTAATTGTTTATTTTACGCTTGGTGGTTGGTATCTCATCCTCATCTAGTATGATCATACATTTACCCAAGTACATTGATTTCGTATCAATAAGAACGGGTCCACATCTATTTAGTTGTTTACATTTTCATAGAAATAGTAATACTCATCATTTACATATGAATTGTGGTTTTATCTATATATGTATCTCAACTAAATTTATGTATTCTCACCAACATTCGTGTTGACAAACTCTATTTTTATACATGCTACAGGTACAAGTAATTTACATTGATCAAGATTAAAGATATTAGTTTTACCATAGGTTATTTATTCAAACAATAAATATGATGTAATTGTCCTGTTTATTGAATTTGTGTACTTGTTTTGATATTAATGAATTAAATAATTATTGTCACTTTAATTAGTGTCTTTCGAGCTACTATCCAATCAATACGTTACGCCCCGGCATGTTCCGTCTTTGGTCGGGGTGTGACAATAACAACCTTTATTTTAATTGACCCGTTCCGACCCTGACCCGTTTGACCCTAACTCGTTCCGACCCATAACCCGTTTCGACCCAACCCAACCCATTTTCCACCCCTATGTTTAATGTATATCGACGGGTTAGGCGAGTTGTACCTCTTAAGACACAATTTAAAAAAATATTCAAAAATAATAATAAAAAAATCATAAGTCAAAATATAAATAAAAACGGAAAAGGTAAAAAAACTAAAACATTTCCTTCATTGTCATTGTTAAAAAAAATGACCCAAACCCCGTTTTGACCCGTTCCGACCTTGACCCATTTTGACCAGGACCCGTTATGACCCGCACCTTTTGACGCTGACCCGTTCCGACACGAACCATAACAACCCTTTTTTAATTGACCCGTTCCGACTCTGACCCGTTTCGACCCTAACCCGTTCCGACCCATAACCCGTTTCGACCCAACCCAACCCATTTGGCACCCCTAGTTTAATGTATATCGACGGGTTAGGTGAGTTGTGCCTCTTAAGACACAATTTAAAAAAATATTCAAAAATAGTAATAAAAAATCATAAGTCAAAATATAAATAAAAAATGGAAAAAGTAAATAAACTAAAACATTTCCTCCGTTGTCCTTGTTAAAAATACGACCCGAAACCCGTTTTGACCCGTTCCGACCTTGACCCATTTTGACTCGGACCCGTAATGACCCGAACCTTTTAACCCTGACCCGTTCCGACCCTAACCATAACAACCTTTTTTTTAATTGACATGTTCCGACCCTGACCCATTTCGACCCATAACCCGTTCCGACCCATAACCCGTTTCGACCCAACCCAACCCATTTGCCACCCCTATGTTTAATGTATATCGACAGGTTAGGCGGGTTGTACCTCTTAAAACACAATTTAAAATTATATGCATAATGGCCCATTACAGATTTCAAGGCCCAGTATGGTCTATTAGGACATGTATGACTTGTTTTTGTCTATTATGGTCTAATATGACTCCCTATAACACGATATAACCGTTAAATATCTAATGTTACATATCACATACCATAATAGGCCACCAAGAGATTTCAAGCCCTAATATGGCCCATTAAAGCGACTATGACATGAAAAAGGCTATAATGGGACACTAACACCCACAAGGCCCAATAAGACCTGTTGATGAAAGTATCACATGTTATCGGCCATTAATATCTAACTATGACTAATGACATTCCGATACAACCTTCTTAGAGCAACTCTGATGTGATAAAGGCTATAACGGGCCACAAACACCAGTTTAGGTCCAATAGGCCCATTGATGAAAGTATGACATATTATTTCCCGTTAACCAAACTATGACTCACTAAACTCATATTCAACCCTTTTAGAGCAACTATGATATGATAGAGACTACAATGGGTCACTAACAACAATCAAGGCCCAAGACGGCCCATTAATGCAGAGTATGACGGCCAACTATGACTCGCTACACTCCTATACAACCTGTTAACGTAACTATGACATGATAGAGACCATACTGGCAATTAACAACAATCAAGTCCCAACATTAATAAAAGTATGACATGTTATTGGGCATTGGCACATGCCTATGGCTCACTACACTTATATACAACCCTCTTGTAGCAACGGGGACATGATAGATGTTATAATGGCCACTAATACCAATCGAGACTCATTGATGAATTTATGACATGTTTTGGGCGTTAACATCTAACTATGACTAATGATAGTCCTATACAAACTTCTTAAAGCAACTATGATGTCACACCCCCCATCTTAGGCCGAGGAGTGCGACTCAACAGTTGGTACCACATTTTTATATAAATCAGAGTTGCGGTTTTCATTTTAGCAGAAGTCTTTAATTAAATATATTTATATTGAAAACTTATTAAAAACTCGGGTTTAAATACCCATTTGATATTTCAAATACGTTTCTTTATAAAACATAACTCTTTATAATATTTTCAAATAAAATATCTGAGCCACCAGATAGCATCTAATGACTATATCTCAAATCTTCTATTCCTTCTTGCTTGTCTGTTCTAACCTTTCTTGTTTCCTTGTAACATGGGTGGGAAAATACGTCAGCACAAAGCTGGTGAATAACGCTGACTCTAAAAATATCTTTTCAATACCTTTGTGAAACCAACAATAATACCTTTGTGACTACTCATTAGGCACCCAACTACATTGGGATCAAATTACCCTAAGTACCATGTACAATTAAATATATACACAATATCATTTCTCTGAACAGTCCCGTAGACCTTCAGAGGCATGTTGATGATATGCATGGCCTCGGGGAAATGCCGAGTCACCATGTATGTTTGGATCCAGACACATGTATACTCTTAATCAGAGTGTCCGTTTCTTATTATTGTACACAAAGCTTTTTAGGATTCGTAAATCCTATGCAAATTCAGACTCTAAAAATGTTTAGGGCGTATTCACCTATTCTGTTTATAATCAGTTTCTGATACTGATTCCTGTTTTCTGTTCTCTTCTTCTTGTTTTGTTACCTCGGACCTATAGTACGAGAATAACATTTGTATAAATAACTAGATCATCGATCTAACTTTAGACCTTTAGTCTATTTTGGTATAACTTCAACCTTGATAAAATTATTTGTTTATAAACCATTTGGACCTTTAGTCCTTTTCTTTATTTTACCAATTATATGCTACCTTTCTTCTTCAGGAAGGAAAGTCTATACTGAGTTTCTTCTTCAAGAAGAAACATTATTTAACTATACTATTTGATTATCATATTTCTTAATATTAAAGAAATACTATTTTAACTATAACCTTTGTTTAAGAAAGGTTATATTATTCTTAATCGTAATCAAGGTTTAGCTATAACTTCGACTATGGTCTAAGACATTTATAATAAAATAATAATAACTTAGGCAGAACCCCTAACCTCGCACGGGTAATCGGAGTTAGATATTCCTAAGTATATACGGGCAGCACATCTACTCTCTATGCACGTTTATCGAGGCGTTCTTGACCCATCTTTCTTGGCACGCAAATCGAGATGATGTTCACGTATCGCCGGGTCGTGCACGTACTTCGAGACGGATGTCAGGTTACTTTTGGGTGGCACGCACTTCGAGGAAACACCGGGTATTTGGCACGGATTATGATGTAATATTTGTCGATTCGGTGGCACGCAAAACGATGTTCGGCACGCAAACCGAGGTAGAGAGAGAAAGTAATTTAGAGAAAGAAAGTGCCTGTGTTTGGTGTGTGGGGAATGAACTCGTGGCCTCCCCTTTTAAGTGCAAAGTGCACCATCAAAGCGCCACATTGCGCCCTTCGTCGTCGCCTTCGCCATCGCCATCTTCCTCGTCCGAGCCCTTGCGCGTACGCGTCGGGTGCTACGCACCCTCCGCTAGGACCACTTGGTGCATGATATCCATAAAAGAATATTACTATGGAAAATCTCTTCCTTATAAAGAGCTTCCATTTCTTTACCACTTTCCATGTGGGATAAGATTTATATTCCTTATTTATACCCAAGTAAAGTGCTTTCACTTTCTTACATCCTTCCATGTGGGATGAAGTTTCCTTATTTCTTTCTTATGGAAATACTTAACTTAGGAAATATTTTTATTTCCTTATTTTTCTTATTTTTCCTTATTTAATATTTTCTCATGACTTGTTTTGATATTATTTTTGATCCCTCAACTTTCCTAAGTTGTCAAATTTGGATCAAAATTTTGGGGATGTTACATATGACGTAACCAAGGGACACTAACATCTAACTATGACTAATGATAGCCAAATAAGGCCTATTGACGAAAGTATGGTGTGTTTCAGGCGTTAACACCTAACCATGGCTAACAACACTCCTATACAACTCTTTTAGAGCAACTGTGACATGATAAATGCTATAATGGGACACTAACACTGATCAAGAACTAGTATGACCCACTAATGAACGTATGGTCTATTGGGCGTTAACACTGATTACTACACTCTTATACAACTCTTTTATAGCAACTATAAATATCATTTGTATTTATTATATATGTTTTTATATTTAAGATACAATTTCTTATATTATTTAAGGTTTAATTAGTTGATATATATATATATATATATATATATATATATATATATATATATATATATATATATATATATTTACACTAACAACTCTTTATTTTAATTATTAAAAAAATTAATTCTATTTAGTTCCTATTAATTTCACATTCCTCAAAATTTCAAATTAAATTAACCCCCTCTTTTCTTCAAAAAAATTTGAATTACCCTCTCATTCTTAAATTTAATTTGACCACATATTTAACCTATCTTTTTTTCTTTTTCTTCATTCCTTCTTCTTCTTCTTCTTCTTCTTCTTCTTCTTCTTCTTCTTCTTCTTCTTCTTCTCTATACGCTACCACCATAATCCTTCATCCTTAATTCTCTAACTCACTCAATTCTTAACCAAATCATTTGATTCCGGGCTCTAATCTTATTATTTTTGTGAGAGGAATTCACATGTGGTGTCGGTTTCCATCAATTCTATCTCGATTTTTGCCGGATTCGTGTTGAGTGTGAAGAACCCTAAGAACCAAGTTTAGGGATTTTCAATTTTAAGTGTTATTTCTTGTAATTGAAGCTTAGTACACCTTCTTTCACCGTTAAAAAGGTATGTATTTCACTTGTAATTGAAGCTTAGTAGATATTATTTCATCACTAAAAGGTTAACTGATGAATTAGAACCCTAGAGATGTCATAAATATGTTAGGGTTTAAGTTTTGATGACAACAGTTTGCTGACAGATTCGTTTTTGTTTATTTATTGGTATGTAAGTTGATGTTAAACGATGATTATTGAACGATTGTTGATTCTAGAATATAGTTCTATGAGTCTAGTTTCCAAAAAGGTAAAGTTTGTAATTTTTGGACGAGTTTTGAATAGTTTTTATGATTTTTCAAAAACAATGGTCAAAGCTGATTCGGGCATTTATATTCTGGTATGTCTTTCCGATACCATAACTCCCTAATGACAAAACTAAACGGGTTGGTTCCAGTTCTGAAAATTATTATTATGAGTTTTGAAGATAACCAAATTGGTCTTGAATAATTTGGATTATTGAGTTGATAGAACCAATAAACAAGTGTTTGTTGTGCAATCTGCTGAACTGTTGGTACATACCTGTAATGGTTGAATTATTATGAGTTTTTGTATGTATGAGAAAAATATAATAAAAATTGTTTGAGAAACCTAATTCATATATTCTACCATGGTAAATTTTGTAGATTTTATACTTAATCTTTTCTTAGTGAATAAAATCAGTTTGTACATGCTATAATCTGTCTCGTGAACTAAGTGATTATAAGTTAAGTTGTATGATAAATGTTTGGTTGATTTGCCATGATACGATGTGTGAATACATGTTTGGACTTTTTAGTACAGTTGACATTGATTATTATCACCAACAAGTCGTCGATTCAAGTTTGTGTTTGTGTATACATTATGGCTTAACGTACGAGAGGTATGCGGGACGCTCAAAGGCAAAAATACTAAAACGCTCACACAAACCCTAAACGCTCATAAAACGCTCAAAAACGTTTTCGTGAAAAAAAGTAAAAGTTGATCGATTAACCATCCAAAACTGTTTTTTCGGTGAACCAATGATTAACTGGATATGTATTAACGATTCTGAGATGTTGTGATGTGATTTCATGGATCGATTTATGAAAAATGGGATTTGTGTACATAATGTACGTTAAGGTATTATTGTATTGGATCTTTTCCCAATTACTTTATGTCTGCTTGGTTGTTTTAGTTTTGCATATTTAACTTTTACTTTTTATTTTATACATATGATGTATAGTTATGATGCTAATATATTAACAATTTTAGGTTCAAAAAGTTAGAGCCGAAATGGAAAAAGAACTAGAGAATGAAAGAAAGCCAAGAAACGAGTTGGAAGAACGAGTGCAACGAATGGAACAAATTGAAAAAGAACTTAAGGAAAATGAAGAAAGGAGGCAAAAACAATTTGATGAGTTTATAAGAAAGTTTGAGGTCGGTAGTAATTAGTAGTAGTTTCAAATATTTTGAATTTATAAATTATTAGTGAAGGTTTGGTAATGTAAACCCGTTTTGAATTATGTTATTGGGTTTGTTAAACTTATGAAAAAACATGTTTTGATTTTATGCTAATGTGTTTAGTTACATGTATAAAGTTATGCTTTGAAATATTTATATTATGCATTGTTAGCAGGTTAAAAATCTGATTTTTTATAATCCATTTTAAAAAATAATAAAAAAACTGAATTCAGTAAGAAAAATTTAGCCACATTTATCTATGTGTGACGAAAAGTTTGACAATAGCCACACTTTAAATTAGAAAAAACATTATGTGTGACAAACGGTAAGACAATGGCCACACCACAAACTACAAAAGAGTGTTTGACTGACAAGTTCACATTTTTAGCCACATTAACAATAACCTTCAGTGTCTATATGATACGATTAGCTACACAATACCTCACTATGTGTGATGAAAAGTTTGACAATAGCCACACTTTAAATTACAAAAAGCATTATGTGTGACAAACGGTAAGACAAGAGCCACACTATAATCTACAAAGGATTGTTTGAGTGGCAAGTAAACATTTTAGCCACTTTTAATGTAATATCCAGTGTCTATATGATATAATTAGCCACACTATTATTAAATTTAAATGGTCATTGCTCTGCTATATCCACACGGTATAGGTCACAATGCACGCTTAACACAACCCTATTGGCCACATTATTATAAAAATCATGTGGCTGAAACATGAATTCATGTGGCTCTCTACGTGCAATGGTCACTCATAGTAAATAGTCATATGGCCATTTTCTACCGTTTAGCCACACTTATTGGAGAGGCTTCTTGATGGCCATCAACTAATGCCTGTAGCCTTTAGCCACACTTATAACCACAAAAGGCCACTAAAAACTGTGTGTGGCCATATTATACCCACAGTGTCACGACCTTTTGTCACATATGACCTGAACCAAATGTGTGTGGCTAAAGGCCTACGGCCACACTTTTTTCGTGTGACCAAAGGTCAATTTTCACGTAGTGATATTTTTTGAATTTTTTATCTTTTTCACAATACTTAAAACACAATATTTTTGGAGTTTTCTAGTTTCTCCCCCCCCCCCCCCTAAAAATATAAACAATACGCGAAAAAAACAATTTGCAGAAAAAAGAACGAAAAATGAAAACAAAAGAAAAGCGATCTTCCAAGATAGATATTTTTTTTTAAAGATCCTGTTCACAAGAAAGAATTTTTTTTCATTTAAAATATGTGAATGGTGAAAAAGTTTCCCGAATAAAAATTTTTATGAATTTTATAACCTTTGCAATTAATAAATCAAATCAAACCATCAATCATGTGCCGAGATAATCCACTATCAACAAATTTGATGAACACTAATTCACATGACATTGATAGATCTTCTTGGAAATCGTTACAAGTCTACCAATATTCTCAACTTGATCAGTAACAGCAGATGGGATTTTTGGTTTCCAAGTTGGTAATGATTTATCAGCTTGCTGTCTCAACAAATCAAAATCAATTAAAATATGAGACTTATCATGAGATTTTAACAAAGAATTAATATAAACTCTTTCTTGTATAGCTTTCCATTTAAGTGTCTCAAGTTACCCAAAAGTTAAAGAAACCTTGTTAAACTCACATGGCAATTTGAGTCATCTCTTGTAAGGACAATCAGCAATCAAATGCCCTTTGACATTGCAATAAAAGAATTTTCTCATTTCAACATGCGTCGAATATTTCTCTATTAATGTCTTAGACACTGAGGTTTGAGATGATGAACCATGTTTATGAACATAGGGTTCAAAACGTTTTTTTACGAACAAAGTGAATATTTGATTGGTTCTCAAACCTCTTAATTTCATCACTCCTAGTAGATTTCACAATATCTTTCTCTAATGGATGTAAAATTTGAAATCTGGAGTGTTGAATCTGTTGCCCATTTTTTACAAGTTTCTTCTTTTTCTTGATTTTAACACTTTTCACATATTTAACGATTTTGACATTTTAAAGAATCAACAGCATAACACATTTCGACAATTGAATCTAGTTTGAAGTATGCAATAGGAAATTCTTTGTAAGAACGCCACACATCAGGCCCTTTCAACTTGTACCTAAGACAATCATTAAGTTGAGTTTTTGTATCAACATGGTCACACAAAATGTGATTCTCTGCCAGTACGTGGTTGTTCTTTTAAATCTCATTGTTTTCAAATAACACTTCAACAATTACACTCTCTTCAAAAAAACAATATGCTTTTCAGGTGTAACACTTTTTTTTAGTTTTAAGCACTCTATATTTCCTACCCAAATCTTTCACTTGTTTAACACAAGGTGGAGAAATATCCTCAACAAAACCAAGTCCAGCTTTGGACTCCTCATCAATCCTTTTAACATTCGTGGCTACATTATTATCCTTTGATTCACTTTCTTCACCTTTTACATAAATACTTTGAACAAGAGGATCTACAGTTAGTGGATAGTTTTTTAATACCCTCTTGATAAGGCATTGTTTAGTTCCATTTTTTATAATTCTTCCCAAAAGGTGGAATAACTTCACGATAACCAATCGCATGATTAGTTCCATTTGAATGAGTTTTTTTTAACATTAGTGATATTATTAGAAATGTATAAAGAATTTCTAAAATAATCAAGTTTCCTTTTCAATTCCAAAACCTCATTCTCGGTTTCAGTAATCTTAGTCCTACACTTGATGATTTCATCGAATAGAATTTTTATAGATTCTTGCTTGACTGAAGCATGAACTTTTAGATCATGATTGTCAGTAGTTAAAGCTTCAATTTTCAGTTTATATTGTTTCTCAGTATCAAGCAAGATTCAGTATTTCTCTCTTAAAGTAGAAAGATCAATAACCAAAGTATTGTTATGGTTACGTAATCCTTCCACTTTACAAAGATTCTCAACATATTTTACAAACAAATGAATCAGAAAATACCTCAGGTGATGTTAGCATGGAGTCATAAGATTCATAAAGATCATCAGGAAGACATGATAATCTCCATTGTATTTGGATCTATATTATCATTCTTGGACGATATGGTCTTAAATTCATCATCAGCAAGCATAGACCAACCGTCATTGACATGATCATTCTTCAAATTCATTATCCATCCTTTGTCCAATTCAAAATCTACTTTACTTTCTTTCGTATATACATAAGTACATACCTTCATTCTTACTTTCATACTTTTATATTCTATCTTACTTTACATATATACGTATAGGTTTTAAAGAGCCTTCCACCCTATAACCTCACATATATTATTAGGGTTTGCCACCCTCCTTCCAAAGATATTATTAGGGTCTGCCACCTTTTTACCGTCAATTCATACATACCTTTCTTTTCTTTTTTGTTTATATTCGTTCATACATACTCTTAATATTTTCTATACAATTCATAAATCATACCTACATCATTCATATACATTCGTATATGATACATACATCATTCATAAACATTCACATATCATACACTTACCACTTAAGGTAAGTGTATTAACTAAACACATCAAGTATACACACAGCCCCGAAAACTTAATAAGAAATTGGGGCTAGAAACTCACCTGGGTCCGATTACTTTCAGAGTTAATGGTAACTCGGATTCCATAAATGGGCGCGGCTAACTGTATAAAAATTGCACGTATCAGTTAACTAGCCATATCCATATCATATTTCTAGGTTAATAAAACCCTCAACGAACAGGGGTCCGGGGGCAGCACCCCTGGTAGCGGGGTCTAGGGGCAGCACCCCTTAGCAGGTTCCAAGTAGCAGAGCCCCTGGCTAGGGTGGAGCTGGAGATTCTAAAAATTCATCTGAAAAATTCGAAGTTTGAACTAATCTAATCGAATGGAAATATTCTAATCGAATGGAGATTCTAATTAAATGGAGATTCTAATCGAATGATCATTCGATTCGATTACTTTGCCATTCGATTCGATTACTTTGCATTTCGATTTATTAATTTTCTACCAATTCGATTCGACTACTTTTCTGTCAATTCGATTCGATTACTTATCAACTCAATCCGATTACTTTACCAAATCACTTTGATTACTTATCAACTCAATTTAATTACTTTAAAACTCAACTCGATTACTTATCAAATCGATTCGATTACTTTACTGAATCATGTTTCTTAAGGATTCGATTCATATATGGTTTCCATTCTTATCTCCTTCCAACTTTTCCTTTAGACTCGTTTTGCTCGTTTAAACAATAAATGAGCTATAATCCTGTAAGGCCCCGTTACCGTGCCCTACATTGGACGTTGGATTTACTTATAAACACAGTTCTACTAATCAGAGTTAATTAAAACTTTACGCGGAATATAAAATTTTCATAACATAACAATAATAATTCATAACATGTCTTAAAACATTCTTGTCTTTCAAAATTAAAACTTTAAACCTAAAACATCATAAGTCTTCAGATGACAGGCTTTTATTCTTCTGCCACGTGTCCCCGCTCAAGCCAGTTGTCTCATCCTACTCACCTGCGTGCATACTAAAAGTCAGCTACGCTGAGTGAGTTCTAGTTAATCATACAACAAACAATACATATACTGACCTTCAATCATGCATCCGAAGATGCATAATAATTACTTTACTAATTTACTTTCATTACATAATTTCATAAATAAATTTATACTTTATTACTTTCATACTATATAATTAACTGTACGGTCTATCTCAGATATTATTAGGGTATGATCCCTCTTTCCTTTGTCTATCTCAGATATTATTAGGGTCTGATCCCTTTCTTGTCTATCTCAGATGTTAGGGTCTGATCCCTTTCTTGTCTATCTCAGATATTATTAGGGTCTGATCTCTCTTTCCTTTGTCTATCTCAGATGTTAGGGTCTGATCCCTTTCTTCTCTATCTCAGATATTATTAGGGTCTGATCCCTTTTTACTTCTCTATCTTAGATATTATTAGGGTCTGATCCCTTTCTTCTCTATCTCAGATATTATTAGGGTCTGATCCCTTACTTCTTCATCTTCGCACATACTGTCTTTACATAACCGTAATATACATATACTTTCTTTTATCATTCACACATACTCATATGTTGTACATATATCTATCATACATATTCATCTTTCATATACATACTTCCCTTGTTAATACGTGCAATATCCGAAGATCGTTCACATACCGACAAGCTTTCATAACATAATAACTATCACATAAATGATACATGGCATACACTTACCATTTAAGGTAAGTGTATTAACTATCACATCGAGTATGCACATAGCACCAAAAACATAACAAGGAAAATGGGGCTAGAAACTCACCAGAACTCGGTTACGTTCACCGTTAATGGTTATTCCTTTCCTTAGTTGTGCGCGACTAACTGTATAACAATTACATGTATCAATTAACCATCACTACTCATATCGCGTTTCTAGTTTAATTATAAACCTCAACGAACGGGGGTCCGGGGGTAGCGCCCTTGGCAGCGGGGTCTAGGGGCGGCAGCCCCTAGCAAGGTCCAAGGAGCAGAGCCCCTGGCTGGGGTCGAGCTGCCAGGTCAGCTTGGAAATTTTTTATTTTCATTAACTATCTTAACACATTTTCCATTAGGATTTTAAATTATCATCTAGCTCGCTAACTCGTTTCCTATAACGAATTAAGCCTGATTCGTTAACTGATTTGTTATCTTTCATGATCTGGTTCGTTAGCTGATTAGTTATTCTGATTCGTTATTCTGGTTTGGTATCTTAACATGGTTTGGTTCGTTATCCTAGTTCGTCATCTTGTCATCATCTGGTTCGTCATTCTGATTCGTTATCTGAACATCATCTGATTCGTTACCTTAGCATAGTGAATGAGCATATAACGAATTACCATATTCGTTATCTTATTTAACGAATGGATAGATAACGAATTAAGGGCTCATTCGTTATCAAGTCACACGAATGTGTCCCATTCGTTATGAACGCGTAACGAATGATCAACCATAACGAACTATCAACAGTTCTTATCCAGATCTTTGACTCAAGGGTCAAAGTCAAAATCATCAAGAACATACGCAGTCAACCTTCATCAGATCTGCAATTAACCCCTCGTTTCGCGATGAAATAACACGATTAGGTATCATTGAACTCGGATTAGCAGCGCCTACAAACCCTAACCAACCATTCACTCAAATATTACATTTTAAAGGGTGCGATTGATGCATATAGGTGCGGCTAATAATCTGTTCATTTATCCTATCTATTGTTAATGAATTGCACTGAGAATTTGCTCGTTTGATTCGTTTTCGTCACATTCATACAGATCTAAGATTTCCCAAACGAATCCGAACCTAAATGAACGATTTCTACTTATAAACGTACCTTAAACGAGTCGGTTTACGAACACGTTCTAGTTTTGGTTCGTCACAACACTTTAACACTATCAAGCTCGGGTTCTCAACTTCGGATCTTGGCTCGGGATAAAGGATGGTGTTTGTGTGTGTTTTACAAGGCGTAGGCTATGGTGTAGAGATGGATAAAAATGGAAAGGATTAGGGTTTAAGGTGTATTTATACTCCCTTGAGCCCATGGACCTAAGGCCCATTCCATTTATTATTTCATCCTCTAAAGTCCAAGCCCGCCGTCTTATTAGTCTATTTATCTAAACCGACAATCGACACACTATAAAATAAACAAAATTTAATTTATTAATTCTTTTCAAAAGCCGAATGTTACAGAGCCATAATGAGTTCTTTTCCGTCCTTTAATGTCACACCCTCAAAATCCACTAACGGAGTTTTACCGTCAGAGGGTGTGAACTAACAGGATCGGAATCATTAGTTATAATCAAACCCCATAAATAAAGTTTTCAAACCACGAAACATTAAGTTTAAATAAGTGCGGAAGCGTAAATTCATAAACCAAGTGTTGCGTCACGCAGGACGACTTTAACCCAATTAATAACAATTTAAAAACAAGTTTGCAAAAACGATAGTGTTCAATGAAATGCATAATCCAATACCGCGCGCCCGCCTCGGCTACCTGAGAATAACATACTAAAAGTGTCAACACAGGGTTGGTGAGTTCACATATAAATATAAAGAAAGCGTTTGCGTTGAAGTGTTTGCGTTTGCTTTACCATATAATGTTATGTCAATTATATATCAATAGGTAGCTAGCCTATAAAACAAGTATTACTAAGTATTCGACACCGAAGCTGACTGTTTATCATATGCCTTGCCACCATGTCAACCACGACCATGGAAAATGTGTTAGCCAAGATTACACCCACTCGACCTGTAGTCGAGTTTAGAGTTGGGTGGGGTTTGTCAAACCCAGTAGTACTACTCAACAGTGACTCGCTATTATACAAATACTAAACGGTTAGATGTTATGAAGGACTTTAGTGGGTTTGTTTGCCACTTAGCCTTACAAGCGATATATAACCAATAACGAAATCTAAAGTGTTTGGAGTATGTTATCTCCCCAAGTAAAAAGCGTTTAAAAGAGTAAAAGGGGAACGTGAAACTCACTGTTTGAGAAAAATTCAAAAACAAATCCGAGAGATGCGCGTCACAGAAAATCCTCACTAGCGCTCTAAAACAAGAATGAGATTTTCTAAGTATTGGAACTATTATTGAGTCTCTAGACTCGGCACATAATACCTATGCATGAGATACGTTTCGTGTTTTCGTTTGTGAATTATGTGTGACTCGACAAACACATTGGTGACACGTTACATGTGTAAACAACTACATAAGTATCAAGTACTAACATTGTACATTACCCGTAATTATTTCCCCACAAGGGCAATTTAGTCAAAAACATAGCAATTATCTAACAACAAGCATGTTTCATGTATTTTCACATAGTTCAGCAGCTAGTTTAATCAAGACAGATTTCTACTTGAAAGATTACTCTATCCAACTGATCATAACATATCAATTAATTCACAAAAAATCTTCACAAAAGCACACATGATTTAGGTTTCCAGAACTATTTTTATTATATTTTTATTCCACATAGTTTTCTCACAAAGACCAAAACATTACAGTAAACTCACAGCAGTCAAAATCGTGTGCAACAAAATGATATTTGTTATTACCGTTAAATGGTAAATTCAATTAATGTAAGACCAATTGGGTTAGATTCTTAACTCAAAATGTTAACTTTCAGAAGTGGAACCAACCCATTTGGTCTTGTAGTTTATGAGATATGATAATTTCAAAACAGCTTAACAGCAGACCTCACAATTCAGACTTGCACTACGGTTTTGTAAAATAATAAAAGTTAACTTTTATACGTCCAAAAATTACAAATTTGGACTCTTTAGAAACTAGATTCAACCTAGTACACTGTAGTGTTAATAATGTCGACCAATTACCACATTAACATCCAGTTACAGTCGTCTAAACATCAATTTAACAATCTGTCCAGTACCAGTTTACATCAAAACTCAACCTAACAACAATCTATGAACCATAATCCATGCATATAACGCTCTAGACACAAGATTAACCAACCATGCATATCAATTTCACATTACACACATAGTTAGGGTTTTTCTTGAAAGTTTAACATCAAAGAACAAGTGATTAACAAGCAACAATAACACAACTAGTTATCAATTCACTAGCAAATTATCATCAAGCATATAATCAAACCCTAACTCATCTTAATCATCAATTTTCGAGAATTAGGGTTTTGATTAACCCATTCAATATTAAAATTAAACACCTTGAATGCATAGAGTAGTTGTTAATTACCTTCCTAGCACCTTAATTCTTCAACCAAACTTGAAAATCCTTGTATGTGTGTGTGTGTGTGTGTGTGTGGGGTTATGGCAGCCAAGGGGAAGGGAGAGGGAGAGAGGCCGATCGGGTTTGGGAGGGGGAAGGGGGAGTAGGGTTTTGTTATTATTTAATAATAATTATGTTACACAATGGCCCCTCTACTTCTAGTTATTTAGTTTCTAGCATAAAATAGACTTTTGCATCTTGAGTTAATGTTCTACATATAAATATCAAATAACACATAATTATCAAATACTTATTGTTTTGATGTTTGTCGTTTGTTCACCAATGGTTTCAGTCAACTCGTTTGCGTTTCGGTGGAATCCCGAAAGACTACATGTGTAGTGATTGTCAAGCGTCATTTAAAACCCTAGTTTAAATGTAATGAGATGTGTGTTATAGTTCTAGTGATCTTAAGTTTGAATTGACGGAGTTTGGATTAACGGAGTTAACCTGAAATTGACGAGTGTCACATCATTCCCATGTTGAAAGAATTTTCGTCCCGAAAATTTGAGTCAAGTCGCGATGGGTGCATGGAAAAGCAAGAAAAATTTTCAGTTTGTCATATCTTCCCCTAGTAGAAAGAAATTTCGTCCCGAAATTTAATTCATACCTCTGGTGATTTCTGACGGTTTGATGGCTTTCGCGGTTTTCGGTGTTTGGTCAACCCTTCAAAAAGGTGAGGATACTTTTTCATCATTTGTTCCTCGCGTTCCCACGTGAACTCTAGTCCACGTCTCGAGTTCCAACGAACCTTAACGATTGGAATTTTGCTGTGCTTGAGTGTTTTGGTTTCCCAATCCATAACTTCGACTGGTTCTTCGATGAAGCGTAGCTGTTCATCAACTTGCAACTCGTCCAAAGGAACTGCTTGGGTTTCATCGGAAAGGCATTTCTTCAAATTGGATACATGGAATACATTGTGTACGCTACTGAGTTCCGTTGGTAAATCCAGTCGGTATGCTACCGGACCAATGCGCTCAGTTATCCGGTAAGGGCCAACGTATCGTGGATTGAGTTTGTTTCGCTTTCCGAAGCGAACTACACCTTTCCAAGGTGAGACTTTGAGTAATACTTGGTCGTTCACTTGAAATTCAAGAGGTTTTCGGCGCTTGTCGGCGTAACTCTTTTGGCGATCTCGTGCTGCTGCCATGCGGTTTCGGATTTGAAAAATCTTTTCAGAGGTTTCAAGTACTAATTCTGGACCAGTGATTTGGCTATCACCCACCTCTGCCTAGTAGAGGGGTGATCGACGCTTTCGTCCGTACAACGCTTCAAACGGCGCTGCTTTAATGCTTGCGTGGTAGCTGTTATTATACGAAAACTCTACCAAAGGCAAGTGAGGTTCCCAACTCTTTCCGAAATCCAACACGCATGCACGCAACATGTCCTCCAAGGTCTGAATGGTGCGCTCACTTTACCCATCCGTCTGAGGATGGTATGCTGTGCTCATATCAAGGCGGGTGCCTAGTGCACTCTGTAGTGACTTCCAGAAGTGCGAAGTGAAACGGGAATCACGATCAGATATGATTGAGACAGGCACTCCATGTCTAGACACTACTTCTTTCATATAGATGCGAGTCAGTCTTTCCATTTTGTCCGATTCCTTGATTGCTAAGAAGTGTGCAGACTTAGTCAAGCGGTCAACGATCACCCAGATGGTATCGCATCCCGTCGGTGTTGGGGGTAATCCCGTGATGAAATCCATGGAAATGTGTTCCCATTTCCACATTGGAAGTTTCGGTTGCTGTAGCAGACCAGATGGTTTCTGATATTCTATTTTGACTCTTGCACAAGTCAAGCATTTGCTCACATAGATGGCAATGTCGGCTTTCATGTTTGGCCACCAGTAAAGTGCCTTTAGGTCGTGGTACATTTTATCTGAGCCAGGGTGGATGGAATATCGGGACTTGTGTGCTTCGTCATTTACTAGGGTTCTCAACTCTATGTATCGAGGGACCCAAATCCGGTCTTCGAAATATCGGACTCCGTCCAATTTGGTTTCAAGTTGTTTGTTCATGCCCCGCATGAGTTCTGATGGGAGATTGTCGTCTTTCAAGGCTTCGAGTTGAGCATCACGAATCTGATCGGGTAAGTTGGCGTGAATCGTGAGTTGTAATGCTCGCACTCGTCTACGTTTATCGGTTTCTTTTCTGCTGAGAGCATCGGCCACTACATTGGCCTTGCCAGGGTGGTACTTGATGGCACAATCATAATCCTTAAGCAGCTCGACCCAACGACGCTGTCGCATGTTCAGCTCCTTCTGATCGTAGATATGTTGGAGACTCTTGTGGTCGGTGTAAATGGTAAACTTGGTACCGTACAAGTAATGCCTCCATATCTTAAGAGCAAACACCACAGCTCCGAGTTCCAAGTCATGGGTCGTGTAGTTCTTCTCGTGAATCCGTAGTTGTCGAGAGGCATAGGCTATAACTTTCTCGAGTTGCATCAACACGCAACCGAGACCTTGTATCGATGCATCACAGGGCACTTCAAAGTTTTCTGTTCCCTCGGGGAGGGCTAGGATAGGGGCGCTACAGAGTTTGGTTTTCAGCAGTTAGAAGGCAGATTCCTGCGCGTCACCCCAATTGTACTTAGTACCCTTGTGAGTCAAAGTGGTGAGGGGTTGAGCAATCTTTGAAAATCCCTCGATGAAACGTTGGTAGTAGCCAGCCAGTCCTAGGAATTGTCGCACCTCAGTCGGAGTCTTAGGTGCTTCCCAGTTTTTGATGGCCTCTACCTTGCCGGGATCGATATGGATTCCATTCTCATTGATCACATGCCCTAAGAAGTGAACCTCGCGAAGCCAAAATTCGCATTTCGAGAGTTTAGCGTACAGTTGTTCCTTCTTAGTAATTCCAGGATTAACCTCATGTGTTCTTCGTGGTCGGTCTTGTTCTTGGAGTAGACGAGGATATCATCAATAAAAACAATCACAAACTTGTCGAGGTACGCCTTGCATACTCTGTTCATGAGATCCATGAATACGGCTGGTGCGTTGGTTAAGCCAAAAGGCATAACTGAAAACTCGTAGTGACCGTACCGAGTTCTGAATACCGTCTTTGAAATATCTTCTTCGCGCACTCTTAATTGATGGTAACCAGATCTCAGATCGATCTTCGAGTAGTAACTCGATCCTTGAAGCTGGTCGAACAGATCATCAATTCGGGGTAAGGGATAACGGTTCTTGATCGTCACCTTGTTCAGCTCTCGGTAGTCGATGCACATGCGGAAAGTCCCGTCCTTCTTTCGGACAAATAAGACAGGGGCTCCCCATGGTGATGAGCTAGGTCGGATAAAACCTTTATCCAACATATTTTGCAATTGAGTGGACAACTCTTGAAGCTCCGCCGGTGCGAGCCGATACGGGGCTCGTGCTATAGGTGCTGCACCGGGAGTCAGTTCGATTTGGAACTCGACTTATCGAATAGGTGGTAGTCCAGGAAAATCCCCCGGGAAGACTTCCGGAAAATCTCGCACAATCGGTATGTCTTCGATTCGCTTCTCCTCAGCGGGTTTCTCGACAATATGAGCTAAAATTGCTGGATGACCCTTTCGTAAATATTTATGCGCCTTCATGAGGGTGATGACGCCGGTGGTCGTGCCGCTCTTCTCGCCCTGGATCGAAATGATTTCGCCAGAAGGGGTAGTGATGTGGACTATCTTGTCGTGACATATAATCTCCGCTCGGTTCTCGGATAGCCAGTCCATGCCGACAACGACAACGAAACTACCCAGTGTAAAAGGTATGAGGTCGATATCGAAAGTATGACCCGACAGTTTCAACTTACATCCCGCTAGTACGTGAGTTGTTTCTATAGACTTACCGTCAGCTAATTTAACAGGAAACTTAGCATCTAACGGGGTTGGAGTTAAGTCTAAGAGTTTACTAAAGGCTTCCGATATAAAACTCCTATCAGCTCCAGTGTCAAACAAAACAGAAGCAAAACAGTCGTTCACAGGAAACTTACCGGTAACCACATTCGGATCGCTGCGGGACTGGCCCGACCCAATGACGAAAGCTCTACCCTTACCACTACTTCCGCCACTGTTTTTGCCTCCATTGTTCTCATTCTGCTTTAGTTTGGGGCAATCCTTCCTGAAATGACCCTCTTGACCACACTCGAAGCACCCTTTAGTCGCCGTAGGCTGTTTAGGAGCACCCTTTGTCGCTAGGTCTCCCCTACAGTCTTTGGCCTGATGACCCATTTTTCCGCATCTCAGACACTTGATACGGTCGCATGAGCCAGCATGGTGATAGTTGCACTTGTTGCATTTCGGGTACTTCCCAGCATAGCCACTCGAACCCTGCCCGCCACCGTTGTTGTTATTGCTGAAACCCTGATTATTGAAGTTCCGGGCGAGTTCGGGCTTACGGTAGTGTTGTTGTGGGTGGTTCGATGATGAGGACCCGGTGTTGTCAAATTTCCTCTTTCCATTACTCGGGTTGTTGTTGTTGTCAGTGATTGAGTTGTCTCGGGTTTTAGAGGTGGAACCTCTAGGTGGTAACGCACCTTGTGTCACTGCCTGGTCCGTCAGTTTGTGAGCTAATCGGATCACTTGATGAATTGTGGCCGTTTTGGAAGACATCACCATACCCTGAATTTGTGGTACCAACCCATCGATATACATCTCGATTCTCTTACTCGGCGGGTCAACCATCCGTGGACACATTACTGCTAGCTCATGGGAACGAGTGGTGTAGGCTTCAATCTCGGAACCCACCATTTTCAACGACCAAAATTCAGATTCCAACTTCGCGATTTCCTCTCTAGGACAGTACTCTTCTCGCATCATATTCTTGAACTCTTCCCAGTTCATAGCGTTTGCCAAATCCAATCCAAGAATTTACACATTGGAGTTCCACCAAGTGAGAGCAGAATCTTCCAGTGTTCCAGCAGCAAATTTGACCCTGTTGGCGGGTGGACAGTTACACATCTCGAAAGCTGACTCTGCCTTCTCAGCCCAACGCAGGAAACCTATGGCTCCCTCGGTGCCCTTAAACGAATTGGGCTTGCAATCCAGGTAGTTCTTGAAAGTACAGGCTCCGGCTGGACCTCCAGCTTGATTATGAACATGTGCGGCTAGAGCTGCCGCCGCATGGTCATTCAATAGGTTTGGAGTTCTACTGCGGTTAGGTTGATGTTACCGCGACCATGCCCAGCGTTTCTTCCAGCCATCTCCTAGAATCACAGCATAAAATGTTAGACATGAATTCTCGGTTTCATATGCAACACACCATACATGTAATAAAAGGTAGGTAAGAAAGAAAAAAAATAAAAGAAGCAAACATCACATCACAACCATATAATAATCCAAATAATAATTCATGATTAAAACCATTGTATCCGCTACAAAGTATTTAAAACCAATCCTTAAAATCATAGAAAAATATAAGTTTGGATGGAGACAACCCCTCCATCTAGGTGTTATCATTCTTAGATGTCATCGTCTGAGGACACCTCTGAGTGTGCCTCCGGCTCAGCTAGCTCTTCCTCCGGTTCCTCTTCGGGTTCCTCCTCGGGGTCTTCCTCGGGTTCTTCCTCAGTTTCTTCCTTGGGTTCTTCCTCAGTTTCTGCTGCATTCTGGGCAATTTTCGCCTCTAAGATATCACAACGAGCTAGAGCTGTCGCTGTCTGGGATCTCGCCACAAGAAGTTGCTCGTGCAAATCTATCATCTCTGCTTGCATTTTTCTCATTATCTTCATTTGTTGATCATTAGCATCCTGCACTTCCGTCATAGCCGCTGTCAGGTGGGAAAATTCCTCCCTAGCCTCGGTTCCATCTCTTATCAATCCGAAAACGTTCGCTCTCGCCGAGCGCATAAAACCCGCGTCACGCTCTAAACAGGAAACAACAGCTGCGAGAACACGCTCTATTGGTTCGGTTATGGGTGGTAGGGTGTTGGGGTATACAGGACGGCTCGGGTGAGGTAGTGGGGGAACTTGCTCGCGGTAAACGATACGCCTGATCAGACTCGGGTACCAATACCAGCTAACGTTGTCGTCGTACATGCCTCCAGATAGGCGGTACCTCTTCGGTGCAGGGGCTTCTAGTTATGGGGCTACTCGGGGTGGCGATGAGGTAAGTAGTTGCGGTTCCTTTCCATGGTCATGAGTCTCATGGTCGGATGATGATGATGGTGGCGTCGACATCCCTACAGGATAAGTCGTGTATGCGCGCGTATGAGCGAATAAGGTAAAGAGATAAAGATAACGAAAGTCTAAATATAATATATATATATGCAGTGCGTAAAAATTATAACTAATGGGTCGTTGCGGTTATAGTCTAGTATGCATGCAATTCTAGTTCGCTATAACCTGGATCTGATACCAATCTGTCACACCCTCAAAATCCACTAACGGAGTTTTACCGTCAGAGGGTGTGAACTAACAGGATCGGAATCATTAGTTATAATCAAACCCCATAAATAAAGTTTTCAAACCACGAAACATTAAGTTTAAATAAGTGCGGAAGCGTAAATTCATAAACCAAGTGTTGCGTCACGCAAGACGACTTAAAACCCAATTAATAACAGTTTAAAAACAAGTTTGCAAAAACGAAAATGTTCAATGAAATGCATGTTCCTATACCGCGCGCCCGCCTCGGCTACCTGAGAATAACATACTAAAAGTGTCAACACAGGGTTGGTGAGTTCACATATAAATATAAAGAAAGCGTTTGCGTTTAAGTGTTTGTGTTTGCGTTACCATATAATGTTATGTCAATTATATATCAATAGGTAGCTAGCCTATAAAACAAGTATTACTAAGTGTTCGACACCGAAGCTGACTGTTTATCATATGCCTTGCCACCATGTCAACCACGACCATGGAAAATGTGTTAGCCAAGATTACACCCACTCGACCTGCAGTCGAATTTAGAGTTGGGTGGGGTTTGTCAAACCCAGTAGTACTACTCAACAGTGACTCGCTATTATACAAATACTAAACGGTTCGATGTTATGAAGGAATTTAGTTGGTTTGTTTGCCACTTTGCCTTACAAGCGATATATAACCAATAACAAAATCTAAAGTGTTTGGAGTATGTTATCTCCCCCAAGTAAAAAGCGTTTAAAAGAGTAAAAGGTGAACGTGAAACTCACTGTTTGCGAAGAATTCAAAAAAAAATCCGAGAGATGCGCGTCACAGAAAATCCTCACTAGCGCTCTAAAACAAGAATGAGATTTTCTAAGTATTTGAACTATTATTGAGTCTCTAGACTCGGCACATAATACCTATGCATGAGATACGTTTCGTGTTTTCGTTTGTGAATTATGTGTGACTCGACAAACACATTGGTGACACGTTACATGTGTAAACAACTACATAAGTATCAACTACTAACATTGTACATCACCCGTAATTATTTCCCCACAAGGGCAATTTAGTCAAAAACATAGCAATTATCTAACAACAAGCACGTTTCATGTATTTTTCACATAGTTCAGCAGCTAGTTTTATCAAGACAGATTTCTACTTGAAAGATTACTCTATCCAACTGATCATAACATATCAATTAATTCACAAAAAATCGTCACAAAAGCACACATGAGTTAGGTTTTCAGAACTATTTTTATTGTATTTTAATTCCACATAGTTTTCTCACAAAGACAAAAACATTACAGTAAACTCACAGCAGTCAAAATCGTGCGCAACAGAATGATATTTGTTATTACCGTTAAATGGTAAATTCAATTAATGCAAGAACAATTGGGTTAGATTCCTAACTCAAAATTTTAACTTCCAGAAGTAGAACCAGCCCATTTGGTCTTGTAGTTTATGAGATATGATAATTTCAAAACAGCTTAACAGCAGACCTCACAATTCAGACTTGCACTACGGTTTTGTAAAATAATAAAAGTTAACTTTTACACGTCCAAAAATTACAAATTTGGACTCTTTAGAAACTAGACTCAACCTAGTACACTGTAGTGTTAATAATGTCGACCAATTACCACATTAACATCCAGTTACAGTCGTCTAAACATCAATTTAACAATTTGTCCAGTACCAGTTTACATCAAAACTCAACCTAACAACAATCTATGAACCATAATCCATGCATATAACACTCTAGACACAAGATTAACCAACCATGCATATAAATTTCACATTACACACATAGTTAGGGTTTTTCTTGAAAGTTTAACATCAAAGAACAAGTGATTAACAAGCAACAATAACACAACTAGTTATCAATTCACTAGCAAATCATCATCAAGCATATAATCAAACCCTAACTCATCTTAATCATCAATTTTCGAGAATTAGGGCTTTGATTAACCCATTCAATATTAAAATTAAAAACCTAGAATGCATAGGGTAGTTGTTAATTACCTTCCTAGCATCTTAATTCTTCAACCAAACTTGAAAATCCTTGTATGTGTGTGTGTGGGGTTACGGCAACCAAGGGGAAGGGAGAGGGAGAGAGGCCGATCGGGTTTGGGAGGGGGAAGGGGGAGTGGGGTTTTGTTATTATTTAATAATAATTATGTTACACAATGGCCCCTCTACTTCTAGTTATTAAGTTTCTAGCATAAAATATACTTTTGCATTTTGGGTTAATGTTCTACATATAAATATCAAATAACACATAAACCTAACACATAATTATCAAATACTTATTGTTTTGATGTTTGTCGTTTGTTCACCAATGGTTTGAGTCAACTCGTTTGCGTTTCGGTGCAATCCCGAAAGACTACATGTGTAGTGATTGTAAAGCGTCATTTAAAACCTAGTTTAAATGTAATGAGATGTGTGTTATAGTTCTAGTGATCCTAAGTTTGAATTGACGGAGTTTGTATTAACGGAGTTAACCTGAAATTGACGAGTGTCACATTTAACTTGGCCCAAACGTCATCCGTATTACCCGGTTCATACCAACATATCGTTTACGTTCAAGTTTATATTTTTCTTGTATAAATGCCCGATTTGCCTTAGTATCAAATCCTAGGGAAAACCAACTTTAAAAGCGTAACCTTTAATCTAAAACGTACATTTTTGGTTCACTTCTAGCTTCGGGTTTGGTTCAACACGTGAACCTAGGCGTGTTTCTTGCTTGTATGATGAAAATATAACACAACCCTTTCTTGTTCCGGATTCTAATCTTATACGTAAAGGATAGAGGTGTTAGTGTGTTTTTGAGTGTGTTTGGAGGCTAGGAGATGGAAATGAGGGTTCTGGGGTTTTAGGAAGGTTTAAGGGGTTTATACCCTTAAGCCCATGGACCTAAGGCCCATCACCGTCTCTTATTCCATCTTTTATTGACCAAGTCCACACTCTATTATTTTATTTAACTTAACTAAATATTAACACACCCTTAAGTAAACGAAATTTCTTTTATTTATTATTATCAAAAGTAGGATGTTACATTAATGTTGTATATAGACCATATGAAGTTTTAATGAAGTCAATCTGACATAAGATATTCTCGGATAATGCCATGGTGAGAATAGAATAAGTTTTGATCTTCAAATCATATTTCAATTTTTCATCTGCAGTCATTTGATCAACGGTTTTCAAACAAATACCAACACCCGAAATTTCAAGAACATGTAGAACATAACGTCTGTCCAAATAGAGAAGACAATCTGGATTAATAACATACAAGTGAGATTTAAACTGTTTACTCCATACTAGAAAATATTCCAAATTTGTTAACTTTGGAATCTGGATCTCTTTCTCATAAGATAAACTGGTTTGCTTTATCGAATTTGTGACAAATGATGAATAATAAGACGTCATCTTGAGAATAAACGAATAAGCAAACTGATAACCGAATGAGATTTGAAAAAAATTCTTGATACGAACTTGAAATGAAGTCTTTGATCGGATCAATCTTTGTGCCTTTTAAAAGTTTTGATCAAAAGACGTTCGTTAAACCCGTTAAAACTATTTCTCCGTGTCATTTAATAGCATTTCAGCACGTTGCGGCATGTTTTCAGCAATTTCAGCAAGCAAACAATACGTTTCAGCAAGTATTTAGCTCGTTTAAGCAACTTTTAGCAAAAAACAGTGTATTTCAGCATGTTTTAACGCAAAAACAACACGTTTATCAGCTTATTCAGCAGATTTTTAACTCGTATAACAACAAAAACAACAAATTTCAGCAGCTTTCAGCATGTTTCAGCTCGATAAACAGCTCGTTAAGCATGGTCACCTCACTATTAATAGGAGCCACGTGCTTCATGCCTCATGCTTACCCACAAGCAGACGTCATACTACATGGAATGACACATCCTCAAATGGTTGCACTGATGATGTCCCGGTATGGCCAGCCGCCAGCCATGATCGATAAGCCTACAATGTCAAATTTCTCAAGGCTTCCCAGCTATGAGCCAACCTGTGGTAACTCAGGCCCCAAGTATCGTCACCACCTGTGTCGGTGTCTTAACACACTTGAACCTTATCAGCCTTACATGCCTTCAACATTGTCATGCTTTTCTAAACAAATAGAAAACGTCGGATTCCAAACGAAGGTTAAGATGTCGGCTAACATAAAGACTTACGATGGAACAGAAGATGCAGAATATCACCTCTAGATCTTCACTGGAGAAACTGCTATAGAGAGGTAGAATAACGTCGAGTGTTGCCATATGTTTATGCAAACCTTAATAGGACAAAGACTTTGGTTCAGCGCTCTTCCCTCTAGAAGCATAGCTTCCTTTGACGATCTCTTCCAAAGCTTCTTAACCAACTTCGCGCAATAAAGAAGCTGCACCAAGCATGTTGCGGTCTTACACCAAATAAGACAAAAGGAGCATGAAGACCTACGAATCTTCATGGAAAGATACAAAAAAAGAGTGTTTAAACAATAGTGGTGCTTCAGAAAAGAATCATGTATCAGGCTACATGAATGCCATCAAAGCAAAGAAGCTCGTGAGACGATTCCATTAAAATATTCCTCAAACTATGAAGGAAGCCTTCAAAAGGACCGAAGCTTACCTTCTGGGGGAAGAAGCTCTAGATAACCAAGACACAAGAAAATGTGACCATGGAAATTGGATACCATTCCTCAGAAGGAAAGAAGTCCCGATTTAAGTCCTTTGTTGAGAAACATCCACCCAAGAACTATGAGCATGGAAGGTCAGACGACATAAGCCATCCTTCTTGACAACGTAGATCTCAAAAGAAGGAGAAACTAATCTTCACTGTGTTGACCAAGACTCCACAAGAGATATTGGCAACCGAGGAGATTAAGCATAACTTCTGCCCTCCTCATCCATTATCCAAGCCAACAAGCAAGTTCGATGCATGCAAGTTTTGTGTCTTTTACAATGATATTGGCTATCATACCAATGATTGCTTTCAGCTGAAGAAGCGTATTGAAGATGATGTTCAAAGTGGTGAGGTAGCTCACCTACTTAAGGATCCAAAATATGATAAAAGAGGTAGGAAAAGGTGTTTGGACTAAACGTGGTTCAAATCTATAACAAGAGGCAACGAACTCGTTCTTGGAACCAACAAATCATATGTTTTCTTCCAACTTATCCCACCATAAAGTCACGACTACAGTTGTTATAGAAGCCGAGCTAAATAGCTTCCTCATAGACGGAGCATACATGGACTGTGGGGCAGCAATGAAAGTAATGTATGAAAGATGTTTCATACAACTTCCTCAATAAATCAAAAGGCCACTCCAATACACGAACAATTCCCTTAAAAGCTTGACTATGGAAAGGTAATTCCACATGAGAAGCTAACCTTAGATGTCTGAATCAGAGACGGAGATCTCTCCCGGGTCGAGAAGCTTACCTTCATGGTAGTCAGGTAGCCTTCCAATAATAGTATACTCATTGCAAGAATGGGAATTATTACTTTCGATGCAGTGTTCTTTATGGCTCACGGTATAGTGAAGTTTCCAACCGTGGGAGGAATAGCTACTATGTTACCAATGCCAGAAGCTTTGCTCATAGCTTCTATAGTAGAGTCATGGAATCTTAATAAAGACATAGAAGATAGAATTGTACATGAGATAAGCATCAACTCTACCTACCTTGAACAAACTATCAAAGTTAATAGTAAGCTTACCTCTCGAACTATGAGCAAAATCATAAGTCTATTACAAAAAAAAGTAAAGATGTTTTTGCATGGAGTCCAAATGATATGACGGGTTCCCAGGGAACTTGTTAGGCATTCCTTGACCATTTCACCCACACATAAACCATTCGCTCAAAAGAAGAGAAGTTTGGCTGCCGAAAGAAGCCTAGTTGCTTGCAACGAGCTAGGCAAGCTTGTCAAAGCTGATATACTTTGACAGGTAAGGTACCATTCCTGAATTGAAAACCGAACTGTGGGAGGAATAACTACTATGGTACCAACGCCAAAAGCTTTTCTCATAGCTACTACAGAGGAATTATGGAATCTTTATGAAGGCATGGAAGATAGCACTGTATAGGAGATGAGCATCAACTCATCCTACACAAACTATAAAAGTTAATAGTAAGCTTCCCTCTCAAACTATGAGCAAACTCATAAGTCTATTACAAAAAAGTAAAGATATTTTTGCATGGTGTCCAAATGATATGACAGGTTCCCAGGGAATTTGTTAAGCATTCCTTTAACATTTTACCCACACATAAACCATTCGCTCAAAAGAAGAGAAGCTTGGCTACCGAAAGAAGCCTAGCTGCTTGCAATGAGGTAGAAAAGCTTGTTAAAGCTGATATACTTCGACAAGTAAGGTACCATTCCTGAATTGCAAACCCGGTTATGGTTAAAAAGACTGATGGATCTTGGCAAATGTGTGTGGACTTCAAGAATCTCAACACAACTTGTCCCAAGGATAGACACCCCTTACCAGAGATTGATGGGAAGGTGGACTCCCTTATATTCCAGTATAAGTGCTTCATGGATGCCTATAAGGGTTATCATCAAATCTTAATGAAGGTTGAAGATGAAGAGAATACAACGTTCAACGCCGAAATAGGGATCTTATGCTAAAAGAAGATGCCTCTTGGCTTGACGAATGTTGGGTAGAACATAGAAGCTTATGCTGATGATCTAGTCATAAAAAACAAAGATGAAGAAGCAATGATCAGTGACATCGAATAGACATTTCAAAATCTCAATAGTATCAACATGAAGCCCAGTCTAGTTAAATGTTTGTTCGGGTTCGATTAAGATAAGTTATTGAGTCACTTGATTGATAAACAAAGCATAAAAGCTAACACAAGTAAGTTACTAGTTGTTCTTGACATGCACTCGCTAAAGACAAAGAAAGATGTCCAAATCCTCAATTTTAAGATATTGCCCTTAAACGATTTCTCTCAAAATCGGTAGAAAAATATTTACCCTTCTTGAAAACTTTGAAAAACTGCAATGATAAGAAAGACTTCCAATGGACTAGCCAGGAAGAAGATACCTTCCTAGCTCTAAAGAAACATCTAGCTTCCTTGCCTGCTCTAGGGCTCCTCAAGTAGGAGAAGCAATAACAATTTACCTCTCTGCGGGAAAGGAATCTATTAGCTCAGTGCTTATTGTCTAACGCAAAAAAGACCAAGTTCGGGTGTACTTTATCATCATGGCACTAAAGGAAGCTAAGCTTAATTACACGCCAATTGAGAAGCTGATCTTTGTACTTCCAAGCTCACCAAATGAAAGTTGTCACCAATAAACCAATAACGTCCATATTTGAATGTCCAAAAATCGCAGGAAGGCTAGCCAAATGGGTAATTGGCTTGGGTGTACACAACATAGAGTATGAATCTAGAAAAGCAATCAAGGACCAAATCTTGGCTAATTTCGCCAAAGGAGGTGAACGATCTAGAGGAAGGTGAACCTGCTATCCCCTTGGGAAAATGGACACTCTACACTTATGGAGCTTCAAGTATAGAAGGTTTTGGTTGCGTTATAATCATTACAATCCCCCAAGGAACTGAATATGCACTACGATTAGAGTTTTCTTACATTAACAATGAGCCTGAATATGGAGCATTGATTGCAGGGCTTCGCATAGCAAAAAATATGAAGATCCCGGAACTAAGTGTCTTTGTAGAGCAAAAGGGAACCCGTGATACCGAAGTATAAGCAGAAGGTCAGTGAGCTTATAAATGATTTCAAAAGTTTCTCCCTGATCCAAGTTTCTAAAACTCGAAACAAGCAAGCTGACGCCCTTAGCAAATTGGCAACTCGAAGTAAAAGACATCATATAAGAGGAAAGAATCACTTGGATTACTCTTATTCTAGAATTCCTCAGATATGGTAAGCTTCCAGCTGACGAATGAGAGGCCATGATACTAAATATCAAAGCCAAGCAGTATGTCTTAGAAGATGATGTCCTATACTAAGAAATTGTACTTAAGCCCATTTCTACGATGTGTAGGCTAGGATCAAAGTAATTGCCTTTTCAGGGAGGTGCATGAAGGCATTTGTGGAACACACTCCGGTCCAAGGTTAGCAGTCTAGACTAATGAACTTAGGATACTAATGGCCAACGATGCAAAAGGACTCTTCTGAGGTGGTGCACAAATGTGAAGCTTGTCAGCTTCATGCTCATGTAAAAGCAAGTCCAAAACATGATCTTGTCCTCACCACTTCCGCCTAGCCATTCAAAAAATGGTGGATGGATATCGTTGGTCCCTTCCCCGAGACAGTAGGGAAGGTGAAGTTCCTATTTATAGTTGTGGATTATTTCACTAAGTAATCAGAGGTTAAACCCCTAGCCTTCATCATTGGGAGGCAGGTAATGAACTTCGTGTGGGAAAGTATAATTTGCAGGTATGGGCTTCCGGAGAAATAGTGACTAATAACGGGAAACAGTTTGCTGAGAAGCCATTCAGCAAGTGATACAAGGAGCTACAAATCAAACTAGTCTTTAGCTCAGTTGCGTATCCTCAATCTAATGGCCAAGTCAAGCGGATAAACCGCAACATTGTAAAGGCATCAAGGCAAGGCTGGGGAGACATGAAAGAAATTGGATAGGAGAACTTCCAAGTGTTCTTTGGGTTATTTGAATAATGAAGAAGACGAGCCATGGTAAAACACCCAATAGTTTAGTCTTTGGCTCAGAATTTGTTATCCCTACTGAAATAGGGGTAAACATGAGAAGGATAAGAAACATCAACAAAGAAGCCAATGACTCTGATGTTTTACTCAACCTCGATCTCTTAGAGGAAGCCTGCGATCAAGCTAACATTCGAGAAGCTAGATACTTGAAGAAGTTGGAAGCCTTATACAACACAAGAGTGAAAAAAGAAAGAAGTATTCAAACCCAAAAAGTTAGTCCTCACTCCTCAGGAACGAGGCTAGCAAACCGTCAGACACCGTCAAGATAGGAATTAAATGGTTTTATTTGCAATCAAAAACAATTTGCAATACAATCTTTATTATAAAAGTAATTTCTCTTGCTTCCACTTACCCAATCAAATCAAAGCCAAACTTTCCACACTCGTTAGCAACCAACTTTCATTATTTTTTATTCAATAAATATAATTTATAATGGTGTTTTGAAGTGGCCAGAACTAAAAAAAATAATAGTTATATTTAATATAAATAAAAAAAATATTAATTTTAAAAATATTAAAAAAAACTATATTCATCATATATATCTAAATAAGCAATATTAATTTATATTAAAAAATAGTGTTTTTGAACTAACTCAATTTTTAACAAAGTTTATACCTGTACGTTCACAAAAAAATGAACAAGGCTGTGTTTTTAGATTTTAATAAAAATATAATAATTAAAAATATTAGAAAAGCTCAATATTAGACCTAAATATACTTAAAACTAATTATTTTGAAAGAATAAAACAAATAAAAAGTATACTCACACATATGGTGACATGTGGCACCAATATGGGTTGCAAACTAGTTTGCCATATTTTCAAGGTTTTTTAATATTTTTTGTTTTTCTAAATAGTTAGGCAAACCACCATTGGTTTGCCAATGGGAACAGTTTGAGTAGGTACTATGTCGGACATCATGGAGCCTGGTTTGGAGGGACTCACCATTAGATAGGAAAATAAACAAAATTTTACTCAAAATACAATGTCATTCATTGATTTTTCAAATTACAACAAACTAAAATAACAACTACATTGATTTTGCATGAAGATTTAGATTATGAAACGTTTAAGGTGCTTGTCACTCCAATAGCGAGGCACCTTATTTCCCTCTAGGTCATTAAGTTTATAAGATCCACCTATGTGGGATTCTCTTATAATGTAGGGAACTTCCCATTTAGGTCCTAGCTTGATTGTGTCTAACTGTTTAGCACCCTAGGGGATGCTACCATGATTCACAACATGAAAAGTAAATTTTTCATGCCAACAAAGGCTTACACAACATAATAAAAGAGGCTCCACACAGGAAGCTTAAAACAAACAACAAGGTACTCATCACCAGTAGTAGCACCTCCTTTCCTAAAAGCTCCAGTAATATTGTCTTCTTAATCCCCATATAGCATGTCAACATCTGCATTAAGGTTCTCAGGGAAGCTTCTGTAGTGGCAACAGATGGATTATTATCGACCTATCTTGCTTGGGAAGGAGACAACTCAACATCAGTAGTTGGGGAAGAAGTAACCTCAACTTCCCCATCAGCATCATCTGAAGGCTGGTTAACTAGAGTTTCAGTCGCAGGTGTTTGGGTATCAGCCTTTCCGTCATCAGCCACATTCCCTTGATCATTCCCATCATGGGAAACTATCACAACAACCCTGTTCGCCATGGTTTCAATAACTTATTGAGCAAATTCTTTCTTGAGACCTTCCGGGCTCGATACTCTAAAAAACTGAAAAGGGTTGATCATAGCATCAAGCGACTACATCAAGGTAAGGGAATGTCATTAGTTCCAATACCTTAATAACTGAAATGAAGTACTCAGCAGAACGATGCTTATAGTACGGAATCTCCTCAAGAGAACGACCGTCCCTACCAGCCTCAAATCCAATCGAAAAGTCATGATGTTGGCCATGAGCAATAGCACTAGTATAATCATCACCAACGATGGAATTAAACTCACCACTATGGAAGGGCAGGAAACAACATGAGGAAAACCCGTTCAAACAGCAAACACTTCTTGGAAAAAAGCTCATCAACTTTAAATATTTACGTCAAAAAGGTGTTTTAGAACTTTCATTGTTTCATTTAATTCCACTTCAATTTTTGAAATGTTTTAAACGTTCGTAATTTTCTAGTTTTATAGTTAAAACTTCTTAGAACTTTTGTTTCCTCACGAAATCATGTTTTCAAGTGTTTTGTAAACCACACGATGAGACGAGTTATGTGGACCATTCGACGACCTAGGTAATTACGGGTCGTCACGTAATTATCCAAGTCCTCGCATGGAAATTATAATACGTGCAATTGTGTGTCATTATATATAATCAAAAGTAATTGGGATAACGGTACAAATGTAAATATGTTAAAAACATGGATTCGTCGATGGTACATCCTATATATAAGTGTCCTTATCGGATTTTCATTTGGGGCGTTGTTTCGACTATTCAAAGTTTTGTATTATGATGAGTTTTAAATTATATTTTGAAATTTTCATTTCCTCAAAATTTAATGGTTTTATTTTGATATTCTTTAATTTTGAGACGAAATTCCCAAAAGTAGAGGATACTGTAACAATTCGGATTTTACGTATATCGTTTTGTTAGTCACTACCCGACCCGTTTCTATGTTCGGGTAAATTTATCAATAAAAATATCGCACTTTTTGAGTTATTATTATTTTATTATTATTATTTAATATATTTAATTAATATTCAATAATAACTTTGAAAATTATACCCTTTTTACCCTAACTCTAAGTTTTGTCTCTTATTGCACCCACATCTATAGTCTAGGGACTAAAGTACAAATCTGCCAAATTATATTATATCCAACCCGTTATCCAAACCCGTAACCCATGTTCAAACCCATAAACCACGATCTAGATTGTAACTTGAACCTTAATATTCACATTTTTCATGAAATTGATCATATAGAATCGTTCACCAAGCCTAAACGATCTCACCGACACCTCTAATTAGGAAATCAAGATCGTTATGATACGTATTAGCATATTAACCAAACCGCCTATAACCAATTAGGTATCATACCACTAGAAAGCATATTAGCTCAATTAATTGTGTTTGCTTCGTCCTTGTGACATTGTGAACAGAAGCCCCATAATCAATTTCATTATTATAACTTGCTGATATAAAATCGTCATGCATTCTTGCCGTCTGTTTATCGTTCTATTTGATCATTGATTAAACATCGTTAAAGGTAATTTAATACATGGTTCAGTTCTCCATAATGTTAGGAACGAGGACAGAGACTTATAGCACCATTATTGCATCACGTAGAATTAACGAGGTCAGAGACTTATAGCACCATGTGTGGTTATAATTCATTTTATCCACCTTAATAATTAAGTGACGTAAAGCCCCAAGAAAAAGGAAAAGAAATAAGAAAAGGGAAAATTCCCATAATAACCCATTTAGAGAATTTGTTTCCAAGTTTATCCCCCCAAATTCAAGTTTCCAACTTTGTCCCTTTAGTATCTCGTCGCCGGCGACATGCTAGCAAACACCGACGATGTGTTAACATAACATAGGGGTGACAATGCGTTATGTTGCTAACATAGGGTATCAGTGATGCGTTAATGTTTAAAGCAGGGGTTCGCGTTAGCTGATAACCCATCGCTGCTACCCTATGTTAGCAACATAAACGTATCTCGTCGCCGGCGACATGTTTGCGAACACCGACGATGCGTTAACATAACATAGGGTTGACGATGCGTTAATGTTGCTAACAAAGGGTAGCAGCGATGCGTTATCAGCTAACGCATCGCTGCTACCCTACGTTAGCAACATAACGCATCGTCGCTACCCTACGTTAGCAACATAACGCATCGTCAACACAGATTCCGGCCACGTGTCGTTATCCTCTTTGTTTCAGTAACGCATCGTCGGTGTTCGGTATCATGTCATTGACGACGAGATACCAAAGGGACAAAGTTGGAAACTTGAATTAGTGGGGATAATCTTGGAAACGCATTCTCTAAATAGGCTATTATGGGAATTTTCCCTAAAAAAACCCTGTTATCTAAGCACCCCTCCTTATTCAGACGCCCTCAATAGTTAACACGTTGCATATAGGTTTATAGGGTGAGAATCTTAAGAAAACTTATAAAATTGAGAACCATTTTAGATGAATAAAAAACGCCTTAAAATTTATAAAAAATAATAATAATACAAAAAAATGAAAATTTAAAAAAAGTAAAAAAACCAAAAGATTTTATTTTTCATCCCGGTTTAATAAAAAAAATAAAAAAAAAACCTATTTATACACAAATGTATATTTTTATTTAATCTCAATTTACATAATGTACACATATGTACATTATCATCTATTCTAATTGTATGTATGTGTATAAAGAATAACTTTTATAAAACTAAAAAATACGTATTATACATATATGTATAATTTTGCTAAACCGATATTTATTTTTTAATTTTTTTTTATTTTTTATATGAAACCGGGATAAAAATAAAAAATTTTGGTTTCTTTATTTTTTTATTTTTGTGTTTTTTTATTTTATAATTTTTTTATTTTTCTTAAAAAGAATTTTTTTGTGGTTCAAAATGGTTCTCAAAGTTCTCAATTTTAAAATGATTCAAACAATATCCTAATCCTAGGTCTCTCTCTTACTCTCACTCACTATATATATATATATATATATATTTATATAATGGGTGGGGTTAAAATAAAAAGTAGAGTGTGTCTAAGAAGTGTAAGAAGTAATCTGTTGCATTAGATATGTTGATCTGATGGTGGATATGGAAAATGTGCTTATTGTGCGGAGTGTTTTATTTTAGTTGCAGTGTGTTTTATTAGATCTAATGGTGAAAACACACTTTCTACACTTCTTATGAAAAGTCTACTTCTTATTATAACATTGCTTTAAAATAAGAATCATATCAAACAAACAAACACGAGATATTGGGGTGACAACTCTCGACTCTTTTCATATAATCAAATGAACTTAACAAACGAACTTCACGAACTTTTGAAACATACATGGAGAATAGACTTCTACGCTGTCTAATAAAACTAATAATCTAGACCCTATTTATAGACCTACTAAACTTGTTATGCAAGACAAACCTAACTTGGAAAATAAGACAAACTTATTCTACAATAATCCATAATATTCTTACCATACTAAACAAATATTAATATAAAACTTAACAAAACAAACCCTAAACTTCAATCACTTAACAAATCAAGATTAAATCTTCATTCACCCCATTAATCTTGAATTGTATTTCTTCTTGCATTTGTTCCTCCTTTTCAACTGACTATAGCATACTTGCATCACCGATTCTTCAAACATAGCATTTGTTCCTTCAGTGCTTAACTTTGAAGTCATATTGACATTTTCTTTCTCAACTCGATTATTCTCATCAATTCGTTCTTAACCAATACTTTCACGAACTCCAAACAAATCATTTGGAATCGTTCCAAACCGAATATCCTTCACTTTCATAATCGGTTTCACATCATAACTTTCTTTCTTTTCATCTTCAAAGTTGTTAGGATTACAACATACCTGAAGCTTAAAGTTGTACGTTCTATTCAGGTTAGGTTTCTCTAAACCTTCATCAACAATCTTCCTTTCTGATCATGTAGCCTCAATGTCCCATTGGCTATTTCAATCTTACATCCTTTTGCATCCAACTTTTCCAAGCTAAGAAGATTGGTGTTTAACTTAGGGATATAGAAAACATCACAAAACGGTTTTTTTTCACCAGTTTTACTTACCACAATCACATTACCTTTACTTTTGATTTCGATCTCGGATCCATCACCAAACTTCACTTGACCTGAAACTTGTTCGTCCAAGGTAATAAAAAACTCTTTCTTTCCTGACGTATGATGACTTGCAACATTGTCCAAGTACCATGTTCCTTCATTCTTTTCATCCTTTTCAAACACACCAGGGATAACCCTTTCTTCATTCAAGCTTACTTTCTTTATTGAACAAATTTCCATGAACAAAGAAGGATCAACATCATATTCTTTCTTTGTCAAATTCACTTCATCATTCCTTTTTCTTGGTTCTTTACATTCATTCGAGTAGTTCCCAATCTTATCATAGTTGTAGCACGTTACATACTTCCTTCTATCTCCCCAATCTTCAGGGTTCTTTTTATGGTATTCACCTCGTTCATCATTCCTACGTTCACTATTCCATCTTGGGTTCCTTCTTCCCCGTCCATTTTATCTTCCACGGCCTCTACCATGTCCTCAGTGGTTTTCAACTTTCTTTTCGGTTTGGGTGAACATGAGCTGACATTGGGATGAACTTCCATTCACATTCTTGAACTTGTTTCTTTCTTCATATGCATTTAAACGTCCAACCACATCTTCAAACGCCATTGTTTCAATGTCTGTGAGTAGCTCCATCGAAGAAAAAACAGGTAAATATTTATCCGACATATAGTTCAAGAATTTTCTTACCAAAACCTCTTCTTCAAGTACCGCTCCCAAGCTCTTGTACTTTGACTGTACTCCACCCAACTTCACTGCATAGTCATCAATACTTTCTGTTTCCCCCATCTTCAATCCATCTAACTCGGTTCTTAGCATTTGAACACGAGCTTTCTGAGTTCTTTTTGCACCAAGATAACGAACTCTTAACGCTTCCCAAACATCTTTCGGCTCCGAATACTTAGCCATCTGAAGCATCACGTCTTCAGGTAGGGTTTGGAAGATAACACCTAAGGCCATAAACTTCTTTCTTTCATCAATTCCAGCCCCCTTTTTTTTATCAATCGAATCATGCAAACCATTCGCACCCAAAATAATTTTCACCATAACTGACCATGACGCGTATTTGGTCGAAGTTAACTTTGGTGCTTGAAACACAAAACCACCTATCAATTCTTTTATTGTCCCTGAGCTTCCAACTTCTTTATCACCAAGCATGACCCGATGATCAAACTCAAATAAAACAAAGTTAGAAAAAATGATGAATAACAATTGTTGATGCTCTGCTTCAATTATTGTTTTACTTCAAACTTTCGTAATTTATTTCCACCACAACTTTAAGGTACATGCTTTCCAATTCTTTCTCCTAAATAATCAATAATTATGTATTCCCTGATGAAACAATCATCAAAACGTTATTATGTGGCTTTCTTCTTATTTACGCCACACGAAAAATAAAAATTCAATAATGAATTCCACAATTCCGACTTCTCAAACACAACTCCAAAAGGGTTTCTTTGATCGGCCGACAAAAGAACAAAACCCGACTTTCGAATAGTAATCAAACTTCTTTGCGATGCGTCTTACGTCCAACGAGCCTAATCTCTGATATCAATTGTTGGCCAGATGGATCAAACTATCATATCAAACGAACTTATCAAACAAACAAACACGAGATATTGGGGTGACAACCCTCAGCTCTTTTCATATAATCAAACGAACTTCACGAACTTATCAAACATACGTGGAGAAAAGACTTATCTTGACTCTCTCTAATAAAACTAATTATCTAGATCCTATTTATAGACCCACTAAACTTGTTATCCAAGACAAACCTAACTTTAAAAATATAAAACTAATTATTTAGATCATATTTATAGACCTACTAAACTTGTTATCTAAGACAAACCTAACTTGGAAAATAAGACAAACTGATTCTAGAATAATTCATAATATTTTTACCATACTAAACAAATATTAATATAAAACTTAACAAACAAACCCTGAACTTCAATCAATTAACATATCAAGATTAAATCTTCATATATATGGCGTATGGAATGCATGAATCCTAGTGTTCCCGACGTTTCTGGTGATCTAGGAGTTTGTGAAAGCAGTACGCCGAGCATACTCTCGATAATGGCCGTGTATGTATCCGGGAATGGTCAGCGTATAGGTCAACATGTCCGACCTAACTTCCCCTGGAATACAATGCGTATAGTTCTACATGCATCATATGGCCCTGCTCCGACATTCCTTTACACTGGCAGACTAACTTTGTCAATTTTAACTCAATACGTCTTGCAGAGTGCTATATGAGATGCATCGTGGGTGTCTGAATAAGGATCCTGGATGTCCAAATAGGATAATGAGCAAAAAAAAAACATGTGATTTTTTTTTCCAAAATCTGCATCACTTTTAGCGACAGATCTGTGATAAAAAAAATTAAAAATAAGATTATTAATCAAACAATGTATCAAAGAAATACTTTCTCAGAAAGTTATAAAAATAAACAAATAATATAACTATGTAATTATTCGACCTATATTTTGTTAGAAATAAAAAAAACAAATTTAATTATTTGTCGGAAATGTGTTTGAAATAGAAAGAAAACAAATACAAATATAAACATTCTTCGAAAAGTGGTTAGAAATAAAAAAATATATATGTATGTATAAGGCTCCGCTTGCACAAAGGCTTTCATTGAAGAATCGAAAGAATTAATCTACCTAGTCTAGAGCTGAAAAGGAGGGTTAAATGGAGATAAAATAGTGAAAATTCAGAAGGATTTTTAGCTACATAAAAAACTTTCTAAACAATTAAAAAAATAATAAAAATATCAAAACTCAAAATTTGATCAAAAAAGGAAAAAGGTAAAAACATAAAAATGTTTTCACCGTCTTTCTCGTTTAAAACAAAGAAAAAACATTTTTGAGGGAAAAAAGTCATTGTTTTTTTTTTTTTGTTTATCATTGTGTTTGTGTTTATTTTTGACATTGATTGTGTCTTTTTCCTTAACATTGTATTTTTTTTTCTTGATATTGTGTTATATTAGTCAACATTGTGTTATATTTTGTTCAACATTGTGTTATATTTTGCGATCTATTAAGTTTTTTTTAATACTAATTTGTCTTTTTTTAATCCTAATTGTGTTTAATAAAAAAAATGAAAAAGGCTCATTGTTGAGGAGAAACTTTAATAAAAAAATGAAAAATGTAAAAACGCAAAAATGTTTCCACCGTCTTTCTCGTTCTAAAAAAAATTGAAAAATGCACAATGTTGAGGAAAAAACATCATTATGTCAATCTATTTATCATTATGTTTTGTATTTATTTTCGTTATTGACTGTTTCTTTTTTTCTTGATATTGTATTATATAACTCAAAATTGTGTTATATTTTGTTCGGCATTATGTTAAATTTTGCGACATATGGTGTCTTTTTTATTTATCATTTTATTGTTTGTTCATTTTCGACATTGTATCTTTTTTCTCAACATTTTGTCTTTTCGTAGATTTCTTTTTTTAATAGAAATGACGGGGGAAACATTTTGATTTTTAAATTTTTTTCGTATTTTATTTATATTTTGAGTTATGATTTTTTAATTACATTTTTGAACTTTTTGTTAATGGGTGTTTTGTGTGGCCACAAATATTTTTCACTAGAATAGTACACGTGTTACACACGGTGGAACATATTTAAAATCATAATATATATGTAACATCATATAAATTTAATGAAATACAAATGTTGTACTAGTAAACAAATTATAATTTTACATGAATTTTAAGATATTATAACTTATTTGAATCATATATAAAAACATACAAAGAGTAACAAAGATAAATGAAAAGTTAAATTATTTTATAACGTATACCATTAGTACAATAATAAGCAAACAAAGGAAATTAGTCTCCAAATCAATAAAACAATTTTACAATGTCCATTTAACAAAACTACTATCTCAATGTTGATTCAAAAGATGAACTCTCTATAAGACATTTATTACACACCAATAACCTTAATGTTTACTACTCTAAAATAGTACCCATGTTTATTTACATATCAATTTAAAACATTTATTACACATCAATGTTAAAATGTGTTAAAAGATAAACAATATTTAAGACATTTCTTTTTATAAGTATATTATAAAATTATGTTACAAAACAAATTGTTATGACAATCAAAAATCTAAATTTAGTTTTTCATAATACAATAATTAATTGATCTTTAAAATAAAATCTTAATCAATATTCAATAATATATTAAGTTTCATTCAAGTGTAGTTGACATATAGTTAATTCCTAATGTATATCATTTAGGAAATAAAAAAGTTTTCTCATTTAATTATTTATAACTCTTTTGTAGATAAATTGTGTTCAATGTCTAATATTGTTTTAATAGATTGTGCTCTTTAGCTTTTATGTTTCTTTCAATATGTATCCATTTAACATGTTTCCTTTGTAGCTATATGTTTTACCTATTTAGAGAATCACATCTACTCAAGAGATTAATTTTTCTTCATATTTCGTACATGCTAATTTAGCAATGACGACAATAAAAATTTAATTTTTTTTAAACTTTAAAATTATAAATAATTAATAAACTTTTTTCCTTATGGGAATAACATGAATAAATTAAGAAAACATTTTATGTTCATTAATAGTTATTTTACGGAGAAAAATGTATAAATTGAAGAGAAAACGTGTTTTATTTTTTAGCAACCACTATTTGTTTGACAATTGTGTTAAAATCATTTTATGCCTTATAATTTTGTGTTCAATAATATAATATTTAATGTAAATTAATGGTTGTCAACTTAAGAATTGATTTGAAGTCAAAACTTATATTAGGTCAAGAAAAGTATTATCCTTTTGTAGTATAAGCATGGTGATTAAAATACAATTTAAAACATTAATTAGTAGATAATGTATTTGAATATGGTTGATGACTATCTATGAAATTTGAAATGAATGATTGTATTGTAAGTCTCTTGGACTTGCTTGTTTGCAGCAAATTTGAATTATTTTTAACAAATGTCAGACTGAAAAAAATATATATATATAGTTAGTAAATTTTCATCTTAAAAAATCCACTTTTGAATTAAATAACCTAGTGAGTGACCCGTGTAATACATGAGCGGGAACTATAGAAAATGTAAAATATACATATATGTTTTGAATTGTAAATGTTATATTTATAAGGTCATATGATTTTGAATGAACTATAATGTATTACATCATGAATATTAATTAAACGGTAAGTGCATCATACAAAATTAAATTATTATTATTATTAATTATTATTATTAAAATTATAATAACGTACACATTTACCAAAATTAGAGTCAAGTCATATTAATAAAAATATTCAAATTGTTAACCTATTAAAATTCGGTTTTTAAAAGTATGGTCAAAGTACAACTGTATAACCTATTTTCGTAAATTTAATATAAGTGGAAAAAAATTCGAATTTCAAAATGGTTTAAATAAATATTTTTTATTATTCTCATTTAGGAATAAATATATATTAAGGGATTTATTTGAAATTGACATTAAATTCATAATAACTTAAAATATATAGAAATGGTTATTAAAACTAAAATTTTTTATTTAAGGCATGAATAGTGAAAAGATATCAAATGGGTTTATCATAATGGATAATATTAAAAAAATTAAAAGGGTTGAAAAAAATTAGTCAAAATAAAAATAAGAATTATGGTTGTCTATATGTAAATGTTATTTAGACCATGTGTAGTCGTAAAGCTCCACATCCAGGGGTTATGCGCCACATGGCGCCCAGTCAGAGTTATGGTTTTGTACAAAAACAGGCTGTAGTCATAACTCTCCACATCCAGGGGTTATGCGTCACGTGGCGCCCAGTCATTATAATTTTATTTGTTTTTTTTAAATAATAATTCATTTAAATAAATTAACATAAAATTAAAAATTACATTAAACTTCCAAATAAAAATTACATTAAACTAAATTAAAAAAAATACATCAAATTAAAATAAAAAAACATAAATAATACTAATAAAACTAAAACTCATCTATATTTTTCTAAAATTTTCGCTCGTCGAGTGGCTTTTAGAGATTAGACTATCGGGTCGTCTTCGGATAGCTCGTTTGATAAAATCTCGATGTCTTTGTCCATCTCATTTGGCATAGAGTTTTGTAGAAGTGCAAAGTACGCGGCCATTTGCGGGTCATACATTTGCGGGACGGGTACGGTTGGCGTCGGCGCGGTAGATTGGTTCGGTTGTGGATTTTGGTTGGCTTGACGGGCATATTGACCGAAACCGAGAATATTTTGGTTGTTGTTTGGAAACATGATGGTAGAAATATTAGTGTAAAAGATATAAATATTTGTGTAAATTGGTAGATTGGAAGGAATGTGTTAAAAATATGAGTTTGGTTTGTTTATATAGTATAAATATAATTAATTTTTTTTTTTTAATTCCAACGGCTCCAATAACCCCAACGGTAGCTTTTTTTGATTCGCGTGCCCATTCTCGCGTTTTAGATACAACGCGCCAAAAAAAAAATTCAACATAACGCAGGGGGGGCGGTGTACCCCCGCGTTATAGCCCTTCACGCGCACATAACGCACCCATTACGGGTGGTCTTATAACTATTTAATATATTAGGTAAAATTATATCATTATTAATTTGAAAGTGCTGACCACACACATTATTTCACTGTTCTACTGCTAACCATTTTTAAGCATAGTTTACAAGTCCTTTCAACCTATTTCAGTTGACACCTGGTGTACACGTGCCTCTCAATCATCTCATCGTTGCTAATTTGGTGCTGGTGGCAGTATATCAACTAATTTTATCATCAATTGCATGTGGGTTTCTTTAGGTTTTGATGTTATTTTGCAAAGTGAGGTAATCTCTAACTCAATCCTTGCAAAGTGATAATACTTATGTTTGAAAAACAAAAGAACATATATAAAAGCATGAAAGGGACCATTTTCTCAATAAAATCTGTAGCCGCAAAACTTAATCTTTTTAATTTCAAATGTGCACATGCAGATTACCGACCCGTTTGTATAATTGTATTACATAGCATCGAATTTAAAATTTTTATTTACAAATTTGCCCCTGCGGATTATTGACCCGTTTGTAAGGCATAGCATAAAAAAAACTTTTTAATTACAAATCTGCCCCTGCATATTAATGGCCCGTTTGGTAATCTTTTTAATTCAAATCTGCACATGCAGATTTCTGACTACTGACCGCTTTCAAAATTTTTATTTACAAATTTGCTCCTTCAGATTATTGACTCATTTGTAAGCCATAGCATCCAAGAATAAAAAAATATTCCAAATCTGCCCCTGCACTAAAGCCATACATAACATAATTTTCTTTCACGCATAGATGAGTTAACCAACTTACAAATTGTTGTCATATGGCTGCATTCCTTAAAGTAGGTGCTCCATTATGTTTGTTTCTTTTAGGTGCTCATTTCATGAATGGTATATAGAAAGCAAAATATATATTTCGTTGTCAAATAACTGATGATTTATTTTAGCTTATAAGTCAAAATACTTGATTACTGATGGAGCAGCCTTACTAATAGCGTTATTGCATAATAGTTAATTGTAACTTTTATACCGCATATATTATGTTATGTATAGGATAGCAATAATAAAAAGACAAACAACAGTTATACAAGTTAGTTTAATTTATGTTACTTAAGCCCGAACCTAATAATTTCTATATTACACCCGACCACATTGTTCTAATTTAAATTCGTTTAGAAATCGTTGGTTTGATGAAATACTAATAAAAAAAAAGGCACCAACCATATTATTTGATTTATCTCACCCGATGGAGGGATTTAGTATCGATGATTTTTCTTTCCTTCTTAAACCTGCATAATCATTCAAGTTTTAGGTCTAACTTTTGGCAATTTGCTGCAACTTGTACATCAAATTGTTATGGACCAACTATGTTGCCATTTTGAAATTTGAAAATTCGAAAGATGAATAAAATAAAAAAACAGTTTATGTTTTCTTAAATTTACATTCATTATTTTTAATTGTCTGTTATTGCAGTTGGTTGGCGTGTTAGAAAGCTGATTGCATCATGAGTTCGTCTTCGTCGAGGTAACTGTTATGCACAACTCTTTCGTTCATGCTTTAGTCTTGATTGGTGTGTTACGTGTGTTTGCATACTAGATAACCTGTGTTGCTCCCTGTTTACTAGATGTTTCCCTCTTAGGTTAATTTACATGTTTGACTAGCCTTTTTTAAGACTTAGTGATGGCCGTTTACTCTGTTTCTATACTGTTTTGGACCCTTACATGTCAACTTCCTTGGGTTTAAATTCTCATGCCTGCTAACGAAATGTCTGCGTCGAGGAGACGTCGAAGACGAATAGACTATTCCTTAACGCCAGAAGCGCCTGCATCTAACAACGACCATTTCACTGACACGTTTTCCACCCGTCGTTCTGCTCTCTATCATGCCTCTACCTCTGAAACATCTCTTTACAAGGACACCGGAGACTGCAGTTGTGTATGCGAGTACTACAATGCATATTTCTGGTATGAGGAATGTTGTGTTTCGGCTTCTGTTAACCGTTATCCTAGATATACACAGTGTTGCAAAGGCGGTATTGTTAGGTTGCCATTTGTAAGGACGTATAGTCCAGCAATTGTTGAACTGTTTTCACAGCCTGATTTCCTCGCAAATATACGTGCCTACAACGCTATATTCTCGATGACATCTTTTGGTGCAAAGATCGATGACTCTGTCAACCATGGTTCAGGGCCGTACGTTTTTAAGATTGAAGGGCAGGTTCATCACTGGATCGGTTCTTTATGCCCGCCTGCAAATGAAAGACCTCGCTTTTTGCAGATGTATATTTACGATACCGAAAATGAGGTTTCAAACAGACCACATGCCTTTACTGGTAGTAATCACTCACCACTTAGTCCGGAGGTTGTCTCAATTCTTTTAAAAGAACTCGAACACTCAAACGAATTTATCAAACTTTTCCATACTGCCAGGGATCTTATACAGTCCGGTGAAGCTACTGACTTCTACATACGTTTATATGACTGTCACAACGCCCTGTGCTATGACAGGCCATCTAACAACTCTATTGGTGCTATTGTGACTGATAATGAGCCAATGTCCGATGGTTTCGACATTGTCATTCGTTCGAAAGGCGGTGATCCTAAACGTATAAGCAAGTTGCACCCACTTTATATGCCACTTCAGTATCCTTTATTGTTTGTCCATGGAGAAAGTGGTTGGTCACCTAAGATGTTGTGTAATACGGATGCGATGGCTAAGAACAGAAAATTAAGTATGAACTTGTTCTATAGTTATCAGCTTCATGATCGCCAGAACATGTACACCTTAGTACTTCGTGGTGGTCGTCTTTCTCAACAATATTTTGTTGATGCGTACGTTTCTATTGAACAAAGTCGACTTGATTATGTACGCTTTAACCAGAACACGTTCAGAACAGAGTTATTTCGAGGTGTGGAAGACGCTGTCACACGAGGTGATACGGAAGGCCGTGACATTGGCAAGAGAACGATATTACCTTCGTCTTTTACAGGTGGTCCTCGATACATGTATAAGCATTACCAAGATGCTCTTGCAATATGTCGAGTGCATGGTAACCCACAATACTTTATTACCTTTACATGTAATGTAAAGTGGCCGGAAATTGAAAGATACATGTCTCAGTACCCCTCACTCAAGGTACCTGATCGTCCGGACATAATTGCACGAGTTTTCCAGATAAAGGTTTCCTCACTTATCAATTTTTTGAAAAGTAACAAACCGTTTGGAGAGGTTACAGCAGGTTATATCCATTTCAATATACGTTATACTTCGTGTTACGTATCATGTTTACTAAGTGTATACATTTGTTTCCTGTTACACAGATTTGTACACTCTTGAGTACCAAAAGCGAGGTCTACCTCATTGTCACCTATTGATATGGGTTGCCGCTTCTCACAAAATAGTCAATGCCGAGGACATTGACAAGTACATCACCGCTGAAATACCTGATCCTGTGTCTGATCCTCAGCTGCATAAAGTCATTTCAGACCTGATGATGCATGGTCCATGTGGTATTGCTAGACCATCGTCGCCATGCATGAAAAAGGGATCATGCTCTAAGAATTTCCCTAAGCAATTCCAGCTTATGACATCCTTTGATAAGAATGGCTATGCACAATACAAGAGGCGTGATGCAGGCAGTACAGTAACACGAAACAGTATTTCATTGGACAATCGGTATGTTATTCCTTACAACTGGCTTCTGTGTTTGCATTATCAAGCTCACATAAACGTCGAGTATTGCGGCTGGAGTATGCTGATTAAGTACTTATTCAAGTACATCTCAAAAGGAACCGACCGCATACGTTATAGAATCTCCAAAGGCCCATTGAATTCTGACAACGCCTCGACCATAAACGATTGTCACATAGACGAGATACAAAATTTGTTGACAGTCGCTTTAT